>NW_007740066.1:26943-27684 GCF_000696425.1 Galeopterus variegatus
CTCTTTGAACATGTCACAAATTGAGAAACAACTGGAAGCCATTGCTCTTCTTAATTCCTAAGCTGCATAACTTTGGGAAAGTTACATAACCTTTTTGACTTCCATGTTCCAGTTACATTGGGGATCTTTATAGGGCTAGGTTATGTAGAAGTTATATGGAGAAGTAGACTGATAACTGGGTTTTTCCATTATATGGGATCTAGTTTGATCTAAAGTTGACACACCTTTTCTGAATGCACCTCCCATTCATATTTCCCAAGACAGAAGATCCAATTCCCAAGAGGCTGACTTTCCTTTTGCTCAGCTTGCATATATTTATTTTTGATTTGTGCATTCTACCCTGATTATTGGTTATGACTGGGGTGACTGGCTAATATCAGTCCCTGCACATGGCATGAGCCAGAGAAAGTCCATGTAAAGAATATAGCTTGGGAGAGGAGGGAGGAAAAGAGGAATGAATAGGAGGAAAACAGAGGATTTTTAGGGCAGTGAAACTATTCCTTATGATACATGACATTATTCATTTGGCAAAACCCATAGACCTGTATAACACAAGAGAAAACCCTAATGTAAAATTGAGTTAATAATACAGTACCAATATTGGTTCATAATTGTGACAAATGTACCACACTACTGTAAGATGCTAAAACTAGGAGAAACTGTGTGTGTGTGTAGGGGTGGGGGGAATGGGGAACTCTTTGCACTTTCTGCTCAATATCTCTGGAAATCTAAAATGGGTAT
>NW_007740066.1:28869-32268 GCF_000696425.1 Galeopterus variegatus
GGGGAAAGGAAATTAAGTCCAGTAAATCCTTTAATGCTATAAATAAGGTCCAAAAAATTCAGTTGTATAACATGCAGAGCAACAGCACAGATAATGAAAAACAGGATTTTTCAGTCAGAGAGCTGGTATTAATTCTTCTTTAAAGTCTGGGAGAATTCAGCAGTAGAGCCATCCAGTCCTGGCTTTTCTTTGTTGGGAGGCTGCTGATTACTGCTTCAATCTTGTTGCTTGTTATTGATCTGTTCAGGTTTTCTGTTTTTCCTTGGTTCAGTCTTGGTAGTTTTTATGTATCCAAAAATTTATCCATTTCCTCCAAGTTTTCAGATTTGTTGACATATAGTTTATAATAATCTCCAATAATTCATTGTATTTCTGTGATACTGGTTGTAATGTCTCCTTTTTCAATTCGGATTTTTGTTATTCAGTTCTCCTCTCTTCTTTTTTTAGTTAGCCTACCTAATAAGTTGTCTATTTTGTTTATCTTCTCAAAAAGCCAATTTTTTGTTTCATTAATCTTTTGTATTTTTGGGGGGGTCTCTATTTCATTTAGTTCTGCTCTGATCTTAATTATTTATTTCCACCTACTCATCTTGGGATTGGCTTGTTCTTGTTTTTCTAGTTCTTTGAGGTGTGATATTAGGTTGTTTATCTGAAATCTTTCTATTCTTTTGATGTAAGTATTTATTACTATAAACTTCCCTCAGTACTGCTTTTGTGCTATCCCACTGGTTTGGGTATCATGTGTGTTTATTTTCATTAGAATCAAGAATTTTTTTTGATTTCCTGTTTAATGGACTCATATGTCATTCAGGAGCATGGTGTTTAATTTCTAAGTATTTGTATAGTTTCCAGAGTTTCATTTGCTATTGGTTTCTAGTTTTAATCCATTGTAGACTGAAAAGATATTTGAAATGATTTCAATTTTTAAAAATTTGTTAAGACTTGATTTGTGACCTAATGTGGTCTATGCTGGAGAATGTTCCATGTGCTGATGAGAAGAATGTATATTCTGTAGTTGTTGGATGACATGTTTTGTAGATATCTGCAAGGTCCAATTGGTCTAAAGTGTAGTTTAAAACCTGTGTTTCTCTGATGATTTATTGCCTAGATGATCTGTCCAGTGCTGAAAGAGGGGTGTTCAGGTCTCCTACTATTATTGTTTTGGTATCTATCTCTTTCTTTAGGTTTAATAGTGCTTGCTTTATATATCTGGTGCTCCACTGTTGGTTACATATATATTTATGATTGTTATGTCTTCTTGCTGAATAGAACACGTTATCATTATATAATGGCTTTCTTTGTCTGTTTTTATGGTTTTTAGTTTAAAGCCTATTTTATCTGATATAAGAATAGTTACTCCTGTTTGTTTTTTGTTTTTATTAGCATAGTATACCTTTTTCCTTCCCTTCACTATTAGTTTGTTTGTGTCTTTACAGGTGAGGTGAGACTCTTGAAGACAGCATATAGTTGGGTCTAGCTTTTTAATCCAATCAGCCAGTCTGTGTCTTTTGAGTGGGGAGTTTAATCCATTCACCTTTATCGTTGTGATCAAAAGATATTGTCTTACTACTGGCATTTTATTGATTTTTGTTTGGATGTTTAAAATATCTTTTGTATATTCTTCTCCTTTTATTATTTGTCTTTGGCATTCATTGGTTTTGTGAGGTGGTAAGAATTAGTTTCTTTTTCTTCTTTGCATTTTTGTTCTACCAATAGGTCTGTTCTTTCTTGTGTAATCATGGTAGTGATTATTGTTTTTCGGATTCCAGATGCAAGACTCCCTTGAGGATTTCTTGCAGGGCTGGTCATGTGGTGGTAAACTCCCACAGTTTTTGTTTATCTAGAAACAGGCCATTCTCCCAACTCATTCTATAAGGCCAGTATCACCCTGATAACAACACCAGACAAAGATACAACAAAAAGAGAAAACTACAGACCAATATCTCTGATGAACAGAGACACAAAAAATCTCAACAAAATATTAGCAATCAGATTATAGTAACACATCAAAAAAATTATACACCATGATCTAGTGGGATTCATCCCAGGGATGCAAGGATGTTTCAACATACACAAATAAATAAATGTGATACATCACATCCACAAAATCAATGACAAAAACTGTATGATTATCTCAATAGATGCAGAGAAAGCATTCAACAACATTCAACATCCTCTTACGATAAACATGCTCAGCACATTAGTTATAGAAGGAAAGTATCTCAACACAATAAAAGTCATATGTGAAAAATCCACTGCCAGTATAATCCTGAATGCCCACTCTCACCACTCCTATTTAACATAGTGTTGAAAGTACTAGCCAGAGCAATCAGGCAAGAGAAAGAGATAAAGGGCATCCAGATTGGAAAAGGCAAAGTCAAACTGTCCCTGTTCACAGATGACATGATCCTATATGTAGAAAAACCTAAAGAATCCACCCCAAAACTCTTAGATCTGATAAATGATTTCAGTAAAGTTGCAGGATACAAAATCAACATGTAAAAATCAATAGCGTTTTTATACTCCAATAATGAAGAAAAAAGAAATAGAAATCAAAAAAGCAAGCCCGTCTACAATAGTTGCCAAAAACAAACAAAAAAAAAACCCCCTAGGAATCAATTTAACTAAGGAGGTGAAAGTTCTCTACAATGTGAAGTACAAATCACTTCTGAAAGAAATTAAAGAGGAATCAAAAAGATGGAAAGGCATTCCATGATCTTTTGTTGGAAGAATAACATTGTGAAAATGTTCATACTACCCAAAGCAATCTACAGATGCAATGTAATCCCCATCAAAATATCAATGATATTCTTCACAGAGACAGAAAAACAATCCTAACATTCATATTGAACAACAAAAGACCTTGAATGGTCCAAAGAATCCTAAGCAAAAAAAGTAAAGCCAGAGACATACCACTACCTAATTTCAAATTATACTACAAAGCTATAGTAACCAAAACAGCATAAAAACATGTTACTGATATAAAAACAGACACTTGGACCAATGGAACAGAAGAGAGAACCCAGAAATCAACCCAACTGATATTTGACAAGGGCAATAGAAGCATACATTGGAGAAAAGACTGCTTCTTGTGTAATCATGGTAGTAATTATTGTTTTTCAGATTCCAGATGCAAGACTCCCTTGAGGATTTCTTGCAGGGCTGGACATCCATATGTAGAAGAATGAAATTAGATCTGCACCTCTCATCATATACCAAAATCAACTCAAAATGGATTAATGACTTAAATGTAAGACCTGAAAGTATAAAACTACTAAAAGAAAACTCAGGAAGTAGGACTAGGCAAAGACTTTATGAATAAGACACCAAATGCACAGGTGACCAAAGAAAAAATAAACAAATGGAATTATATCAAACTAAAAAGCTTCTGCACAGCAA
>NW_007740067.1:0-3131 GCF_000696425.1 Galeopterus variegatus
GGGCAGTACATTTGGCTGTCTTCCATTTTCTGCAGAAATGGGGGAATAAAAAAAGTCCACTTAAGTTGTGATGATTAAAAGGAATAATGGATTTAAAAATTACAGGGACACACAAAAGTAACACATCACAGTCATCATTGCACTGTGGAGGGAGAGGCATGGCAGGAGGTGGAGAGGAGACATGCACAGAGAGAAAGCCCACACACGTGGGGAGTGGAAGCCAATGGGGAATGCGGTAGCATATACAGAAGCATTCAAACACGAAGGGTAGTTCCACTCAGTAGCAAACTAAAAATAAGTAAATGTATGTTTTCTGAAAGAGAAGAGAACAGACCTGAGGTTGCTGGAGGGTGGGGTGGGGGGGGAGGAATTGGTAAAGAGCCACGAAAACTGATTACATTGTATAATGATAAATAAAAAAATAAAAACCCACACAAAACAAACCAAGGAAAGAAAGGGGAAAAATTAGCACCAGTCAAGATAAACAATGAGCAGCCAAANAATACCTCTCACATTCATTTTAACTGAACGGACCAATAAGCAAGGGGAAATTAAATATTTGAAGGTAATTATCATATATAAAGGTAAAATGATAATTTATACTAATATTCTTGTATATAATTCCTGAATATGTACAAAGACTTGACTTTTAAATTTAGATACATTTAATATAACAAACCTAAGAAACGCACATAGAGAATGTTCACTGAGCAACCTATCTGGTACTTGAAAGTACTGGATATTTATTTATTGCAGAGATGAACAGACTGAGGAGGAACCAATTATGGAAAGCCTGCACATCGTTAAGCTGTACAGAATGCATTTTGAAGGAAGTTAGAGACTCTAATAATTAACCAAGTGGAGTGGAAAGAGAATTTCAGTTAAATCAAATCCTATACAATGGTACTGGGGAAGCAAGCAAATCTATGTGGATGACAGCAAGCAAATTAACTTGAAGATGTGGAATCTCAGACTGGCAATAATGAGAAAAAGCTTGGTGAGACTGAATGGAAATAGAATCTTAGGGGTGAGACGAGCTCAGGAAACCAATGTTTTTTATGGAACTTAAATATCAAAACATCTACACACCTTTAATCAACCACTCACCAGCGTTTCACAATTCATCATAAGTTATCCTTTATTTTAAGTACTAATTATTCCTGTCTAGACATTCAGCGAGTTATGTGTATGGTTTTAGGAAAGATTGATAAATATTTTGAGTCTGATCCTTTGCATGGAACAGAAAGTCTTTGTGTGGTTTCCCAGCCAGCAAAGCAAGAATGAAATGAAAAACATGCAGAGGTGTTTTTAACAAGAGTTAGCCCTGTACACTCACCTTCCCGTAAACACTGGGCTTCCTTTGATGAATCCACCTGCTCTCTCCGGAAGCCTTATTTCTAGGAATACTGCCAAACTTCCTATTTTGGAATAGGACAGTAGATCACTAAGGAGTGAATTCCATGTAACTTCATTCCACATAACACAAGTCATACCAGGGTAAGTCTTTAGAAAGATAATTAATAAGAGATTATATTACTTGTTTTTCAGCATATTTCAAAGAAATAAATCACAAAAGATCTTCATGATACAATAAAATTTATTATTATTTTTAATCTATGAATTTTTAGCTTTTTGGGCAACTCAGATAAGGCTATGGTAAGGTTTAAATTTGAATCATCATGAGAAAAAGAATATGTGAACAAAGGAATGTGGACAATAAAAACAAAGGTAAATAGTATCATACATACATACATAAAATATTTTTAATACATTAAAAATGCATCTACCATTACTATTTGTAAACTTAAAAATAGTTTTCAAATAACTTTCCTGGTAAGGCAGAATATGATAAAATATGTATTTGGCACTATGCTGCTTGGCTTGTGAATCCTGTTTCATAAGTACTGGAAATAATAAAATACATATTTTCCTGATATATTCCATAATCTTTATTTTTTTACAATTTTAATATATCTCCTGTCAATTATTCTGAATTAATTAGATGAGACATCTTTTAAGAGTGTTTTAAAAGCAAGTTGTACAAGGAATTCCATAATAATTTAAGGAATTATTATAATAAAATAAATATGAAGGTCCAAATTGTTTTTATTCAATTATATTCTTCCAGAAAGCTAAGCTGAATCTTCTTGTGAGCAGCATTTAGATAGCAAGGTCCTAGAGTTATTCTTGGCAAGTTGTACAGACGTGACAGGTCCAAACCTGTGAAATTAGCTTCTTTAATGGCATTTCTACAATCTTAAGAAAGTAAAGCAGTTTTTGAACTGCTTTGACAATAATGATGTTATTGAAACAGTGTTTACGTAGCCAGGGACTGGTTCTCTGGACCACAATTACCAATCTGTCCCCAAGATTTGGTCCTCAATATGACGTAGAACAAGCCAGTGACTGTGTTCTTGCCATACTGCAGAGTACGGGTATATTTATTTATTTACCACTTTGTTCCACAGAGGATTTGAACTGGCTTAAATCTCCAAATAAAGAGTGAATGAGTCAAGATGTAGGGAAGATATGGGGACAAACATCAAAGCCAGTGAGATAAATGCACACAGACATGAACATTGGAGAATCCCGTGCAGTTAGTAGGGGTAGGACCTCAGTTTGGGCTCTAAGTTGTCTAACAGCAAGAGAGCAAAAGAAAGAGGGGGAGAGACAGGAAAGAAGAAAATATGCTCAACTATTTAATCAAAGTTTTAATAATAAAATAAAATAAACCAGTTATTTAGAATATAGGGATATTTTTCTAAGGCCTGAATTGGAGGACACACAGCATGGAGTAGTAGACGATGTCCTCCTTGGCAGCATCACTCAATTACAGGGAATGGTGAATTTTATACAATTTTCATAGCATTTCTCAGAGAGGACATTTGTTAATGACGAATGCAATTTTACCACGGTCTAAATAGGCACTTTGCTTGATTTGAGGTAGCACACTGTGTACAAAGGGACTTCCTGGAAGTCTCGTTTTATTTTCTTGGAGGCTCCCTTAGAAGCTAGAGGTTATGCCTTTGACACTAGGTGAATCATGATCTATAAGCTTCTTCTTAAAATACCATTAGTGTGAAAAAGCACTGACAATAGATTGTAAATGTTGGTTCTTTATCCCTGGGAGT
>NW_007740067.1:4303-5906 GCF_000696425.1 Galeopterus variegatus
GTATGAAAAAAGTAAAAAATGGCATAAGTACTCAAGAGGAAGAATGTGTGGAGAGTTCCAACAATGAGAAAAACATGGATATTAACAATATAGTGCAGGTTATACCTGGAATTGAAAGTCTTAAGTAGATACTAATTCCAGCCACTATGATAATATTCCCAGGATTGCAATTTCTTGGATGAAAAGTGGCAAAAGCAAGGCTGGATCCTGACATGGATCATAAGAACAAAACTCGTAGCAAACAGCAAAAATCTATGGATAGGATCTGTGGCTCATCTCACAGAAAAGAGTCCGACGTGAAAATTCAGATTCTGGAACAAAATGGGCATGTCATTATCAGAAGTGAGATTCCAAGTAGAGAAGCTGGAAGAGGAAATCAGGCACTGGGAACTGGTCCCTGAAACTCTGTTACTAGAATCAACATGCTGGAAATTTTAAATTTGAAACAGTATGAGAGGTAAGTAGTCAGCTATGAGATCCTGTACCCAGGAATTGCAAAGGTGGATTGGGGCTTAACCCCTTAGTGAAACCCTGGATGGAGCAACTCTCCAAATTGGCTCTCGGCCCTCCATAACTCTCATGAGTTTCAGAGCAAGCTCCATAAAAGGAAGGACTTCAGCCTGTAAGCCACTGCTTTGGGGGATCCTTCCGGACACAATCTCTTTAAGATAGAGCTCTCTCCTCCCCCCACCTTTCTGTCTCTGTCTGTGTCTTTCTTGCTGTGGATCTTGGTTTTGTTCATTGTCTACACTTTTCTTCCTGTTTAATGGTCCTTATTTTCTTTCCTAAATTATTCCCATCCTAGAAATACAGCCTCACATCTCTCTCACTTGTGATTGATCTTTTCTCCCACGCTACCAAAGTCTACTCTTCCAAGTGTGCTCCACTCCCAGGCCTGTCCCTGCTTCTGAAAACTCAGTACTAACTAGAGCCTTCCTCTCCTAGGAAGGGAAACAAGGGAACCTACACTTAGGAGTTAAGGGGACACTGTCAATAGAACTAAAGCTTTAGCCAGAAGGGAAGTTCACCAATGTTATCAGAATCACGCTTTAGTCTTCTGGTGATTTAGACAAGACAGACAAATGGCAGAAAACTAATGGCCCATCCAGTGGACAGCTAGGAAAAAATGCTTGGGTAGTGTGGCAGGGTCTATTTAATTAATATTCATTAATCAAATTATAATCACACATGATTATAAAGTCAAATAATATAAAAATTTATCATGAAAATTAACTATCTAGAGATGTGCCATCCTTTAGCCATTGTTTCAATAAAAACAATACCTATAATCTACTGAGTGATTATAATGTTGAATTACAATGCTTGCAATAATTCAATAAGGTAATATTATATATTATTACTCTTTTCACAAATGCTGAAAGTGAGCAGCCAGTATCAACCAAGGTCAAATTTCAAAGCCCATGGTGATCACCACTAGTATTTATGTTACATACACACACACACACAAACACACACCAATGAAACTTAATGTAAGTGAAATTTCTTCATCAAACATCACTTCGGTCACGAGAGAACTATTTCATTCAAAACATTTTTATTTTTATTTTTTTTATTTTTTATTTTTTCCTTTTTGTCTTTTTTC
>NW_007740067.1:6578-8709 GCF_000696425.1 Galeopterus variegatus
GGCGGGAGCGCCACCGCTCTCCCAAGCTGCGCACTGTAGCAGTGCGCCACCGGGCCGGCCCCAAAACATTTTTAAAAACTTCAGTTTTAGGACATGGACAATAAAAACAGAGACATTTTTCATTGATTTCAGAGGAAGTCACTTTTAAAAAATTTCTCAAATGTATACACTTGCTAATAATGTTGAAGAAATAAGACATTTGGAAATTTGAAGCTCCTTAGCTAATAGATAAATAATTAGAAAAGTTAATGACATACTATTAACAGTTCTTAATATTCAATCATTCATATTCATTAAAATTTTGTAAGAGTCAAAGCAAAATTATGTTTTAGGGCTAAAACATAACACATTTTTTTTTCATAGCTTTGTAGCAATGTTGCCATTTTACTTCTTCATAAGTGGATCTGCAAATTGCTTGGTGACTTATATTCATCACCAACCAGCTTGTGACCAGCTTGGAGAATTTGTATGAAAGAACTATTTTTGAACT
The DNA here is from genome assembly GCF_000696425.1 of Galeopterus variegatus. Lineage (NCBI taxonomy): Eukaryota > Metazoa > Chordata > Mammalia > Dermoptera > Cynocephalidae > Galeopterus > Galeopterus variegatus. Next base: position 7,069 of record NW_007740067.1, read on the forward strand.
AAACATATCTACAGTGTCATTATAATTGGATTAATTTCAATGTAAGTTTAGACTAATATAACATGAATTCCAAGGAGTTCAGAAGAAATCTTCTTAAAATATAGTCTAATTAATAACTAATTTTTTGATGGTCTTTATGTTATTGCCCGATTTACAACTGCATAAGAGCTTTAGCAATACTTTGAAATTAGGCTTTGTGGTAGTCATTAAATCACTCTGGCTATGAAATAATAATTTTAAATTATTTTCAAAATTGCACAAAATCAAGAAATGTTTCTGTTGTAAAAGGAAATAGTTATTAATCTTTTAATTTTTAAAATTCATATGAAATGATGCATTTCTGAATATGGAATTATAATGTTATAACTCTTTATAGGAAAGCATCTTACTGTATTAGCTCTCATATGGGAACAATCCAATCAAATCTTGTTAAGATTAAATCAACTTTATTAAATTGATTATTTTTCATTATTTATCAATTCCTATAGGAATATAGAAGGTATATACTGAAAAGAAATATAAACTACAGAAGGGATCAATACAGCCACTTTTTAGCTTTCAGACTTTTCAAATATTAACCCCAAAATACAATTTACAAAATTTGAGTACAACAGCAAATTATCTCAAAAATACTGAGGAAAGTTGGCAAATTCAACTGATTTTTTGCCTGTAGTGAATCTAGCAAGTGCTTTGGTGATGCGTAATTATGAAATGGAATATATTCTCTTCCACCAGCTGGAAAAATTCTGATGGTGGTACTGACCCTGATGAGAATAGGGTCTAAAATGGAACAGAATAAAAGGAGTAATAAAACAGAGAATAGAGAACAATTGCAGAACAGGAGTAGTTTGGAAGGGTCACAGAAAGAGGAGATGTTTAGAGTTTGGCCCATTCTTCAGTATAATCAACATAAGTACAGGCACATTACTAAAATACAGCACATACAGAGAGTGTGTGTTGCCATTACACCTGTTCTGCTCCATGTGCAGTGATGGAGAGAGAGCACATATTTGCCATGATTCTCTTCAGTGGGGTCCAGACCAGATTCAGCTACATAACTAGACCTTGAAGTTCAGTGGAGCTGGTGGATTTTAGGCTATTGGTAGTTTTCTAAAAGAAATTATATTGTTCTCAAATAAGTTATATACATAAAATTAAAGGGAGAAGTCAGATAGAGACATAAGGTCATATCTTTGGAGGACTGGATGTTATACCTGTTCATCAAAGACCATAATAAAATATAAAATTAGATTATAAGCTGCTCTGGGGCAAATTTTTTTATATGTTCAACAAAACTTCCTACATTATCTAAAAATTTGCTTCTAATAGTAGACTTATATAAACTGTTTCATTATTAAACTGATAACTACTAACATTCAGCCCAGATACTACAGGTTCATATATTTGTTCACATTTTCCTTTTACATCCTCTAGGAATACAGCGTACTTATTTTAGTTGGTGTAGATAATTGTCAATGAACATGAGAATCAGTTTGATATTTCTCTGCAGTACAGAGTGGAATTTTTTAAAAAAAACTATAAAAAAAAGATCATATGATAAAATGGAAGAATTATATTATAGAAAAAATCATTTATTAAATAAAAATATTTGGTTTGCATGCTAAGATTCAGGAAAAAAAA
>NW_007740067.1:8763-10278 GCF_000696425.1 Galeopterus variegatus
ATACAGACCGGACGCTCACTGGCTGAGCGAGGAGCGGGGGCAACACCGAGGGTTGCGATCCTGTTGCCAGTCACGAAAAAAGACAAAAAAAAAAAAAAAGAGTATTAAAATTGTAATGAATAGAACACAGACTAGGGTTTTGTGTTATCCTAGAACTGGCAATGGAATCAGTTTAAGCCTTGATTCTACAGTGCTTTGTACTACTTGTCATTCCTATTGCGAGTTGCAATGATGCATTCTCAGAGGAGGAGTTGTTAGCAACTGCAATTTGTGCTTAAACCTGGCTGTTCCATTAACTCATCATAAGCCGGAATACTGAATGTATCAGTGCTATTAAAGTTGATATTATGCAGGTGGTAGAAAAGAGGACCTCCGAGTATCTTAAGGTCAGTTTTATTGTAGCCTTACCTTCTTTTCCGTATCCACTAGGAGCCATTTAGAACAACTGCTGAAAAAGCAAAGGCACTCTTGGTTATTCATCATGAGAAGCACTCACCCTTAGAAAGACTTTCCAACCTGCAACTTTACAAAGAATACTTTGCTAGTAAGCCTGCAGAAAACCACAGGATTTACGAAAACGTACATCAGTGCCAACTACTTTATATGACTGCTAATAGCATGCATCTGGAGTGAAGTTTTCAGTTTTTAGAACATTTCTATTTTTCACATATTTGTATCTTCGGATGAGAGATTTTATACCAAGTAATCTCCCACAGTTATTGCTGCATATCTGAGCTCATAATTCATATTCTAACCACATAGTTATAATTAGCCATATTGAAGACCTCTTTAACTCACCAAAGGAAGAGATAAACTAACCTTTATTTTGAGAAATAAAAGAAAGGTAATATTTATTCTTGGTGTTTTCTTATTCTCTTAAAATAAACCAGTGAATTGCTCCACATTTTCCAGCATACTTAGCACTAATGCTCTACAAATGACCAGCCAAAACATATTTTGGCTGCATATACTTCTCCCTGCTATGATTTGAATCCTTTAAATAAAATACTCAGCTGTTCTTAAGAGAATGAACCAAATGCTCATATCTTAATTATGTCATTACATAAAATCAAATTCTTATGTCTCTCATAACCTAGAGCTTCCTCTTTAACTGCCTAAATCTCACTAACATTAAAGAAAAGACATGCTTAGAGATCTTCCCAGTAAAGTATATGTCTCTGTGTGTATGTTTACATTTAGACACATATGCATGTGTTTCAGAAAATCAGTTCAACATTACTTTTCAACTACTTTTAACAATTTCTTCTTATGTTTGCAAATGTTCCCACAATACTTAATGCATTCATATAAAATGATTTGTAAAATGTATCTGCCTGAGTGTTTGTGTCTATGCCAATTAGTTTTTTTTTTTTTTGGCTGTGCACAAGGAATAGCACTTCAAAATGAGGAACTTAATGCTGGCAATCTTTCAGACATAGGCTGTTAGCTCCTCGAGGGGCAGATAATGGTTTCAGGGCTCAATAAATAATGCAGTCTTTTAACACTGCTTTGATT
>NW_007740067.1:10726-12798 GCF_000696425.1 Galeopterus variegatus
GAATAGCACTTCAAAATGAGGAACTTAATGCTGGCAATCTTTCAGACATAGGCTGTTAGCTCCTAGAGGGGCAGATAATGGTTTCAGGGCTCAATAAATAATGCAGTCTTTTAACACTGCTTTGATTTAAAAACATTTCTCTCTCAATAAAATTCTACACATTGTATGCAATCTATAGCTTCCTGCAGCTCCACATAATTCCAAGGAGGATACAGTAGAATCACTTTAATATTGCATGTTTTGATATATAAAACACTACCAAGAGAATCAGAAACATTTTGCTGCCATTGCAAATACAACTCAGTTCCAAAAAAATTTCTCCAATAAGTCAATCAATTTTAAAACAATCAATCAAATATTTAAATCTTCATTGACTTGAATATCTAATTCATACAAAATGGTCACAGTAGTGGCTCTATGTTTCACAATTTGAAAATCCATTTTTGTTTTCTCAAGAAACACGTAAAAGAAGCGTTTTGGAATAAGAATTTAATTTTAAGGCTAAAATGCAATTATCAAATTAATTTAGACATTCAAAATATCAATGACTTTTTATGTTTAAATATGTCTATTAGAAAAGAGAATATATAATAAGCTTTAGTTAAGTGTTACAAATTATATTACACAAATGGCAATTCTAACAAAGTATTTCATGTGTATTTATTAATCACAGAATAAAATAAAATTCAAATTATCTGAAAAAAGCCAATTTGTATTTCTCATCATATTTTAAATTGGCTACATAAATTCAGATAAACAAAATTCTTTCAAAATAATGTTTGCAATTTTTTCCAGAAAAATATTAAAAAGGAACAAAAAATTTTAGGTTTGATTATGTGATTATAAAAACCTTTTAAATTCTTTCATACAATTAAATTGTTAACATAATTCTAGTATTGAAATAATGAAAGATTTACATTTTTTAAGTGAGATAATAACATCAGAATAACCATTTGATAGCTTGAAAGAATCAGCATGGAACTAGTTCTGGTTTAAATTTTCAAAGGAATGGTAAGCATTATCCCATACAAAATACATGTCACATGAAACATGAAACTTAAGGAAGTATACTGCGAGAAGAAGAAGGAAGTTATCATTAAGTCCACTTTATAAATTATTTTAATAGAAAGTAAATACCTTATATTATAAAATTTATGAATACTTTGGATTGACAAAACATATGATTTATGTCAAAATATTAACACTTGAACCTATATAATGGTTCAATATTGAAATGATATGCACAATTCAGCTTTAATTATATTTATTTTTATTTGAAATTAAATCTGAAGCACACAATTAAATATTTTCCAAGTGCCATATTATTGCCATCGGCATCCTGGTATGATGTCCTATAAATATTAAGATATTAGATAATGTGGTTAACATTTTGGTTGTTTTCAATTTTTGCTATTATAAACATTATTATAAAGAACATTTTCAACATTATTTTTTATCTATGTCTCTAATTTTATTCCCATTTTGATTTTTTGAAGTAGAATTACATGATTGCAAAACATGACTTTTTAAGACTTTCAATTAATATAGCCATATTGCTCCTAAAAAGCTCCCAAAGCAAACAGTAAATGAGAGTGAGTGCATTGCTTTGTTTTCACCAACATCGAGTGTTAATATTAAAAGCAATGGCAATTTGAAAGGAAAAATCACTAGTTCGTTATTGTTTACATTTTAATTTCATTATAAATGAATAATATTTTATTTTTTATATATGTTCTCGATTTTTATTTCTTTTTGTGATTTTTTTCTGTCATGTCCTGGGCGCATTTTTCTAACATGTTTTTCTTTTTTTTTTAATGAAAAATATATTTTATTATTTTAAATTGACAAATTAGTAATTGCATGTATATTATCATGTACAACATGTTTGGAGATATGAGCTAATTAACACAGGCATTACCTCGCATGTTTATCATTTTTGTGGTGAGAACACTTAAAATTTATTCCCTTAGCAGTTTTCATAAATACTATACATTGTTATTAATTGTAGTCACCATGTTATACAATAGATCTCTTGCATTTATTCCTCCTAACTGACATTTTGTATCCTTTGA
>NW_007740067.1:14248-18300 GCF_000696425.1 Galeopterus variegatus
ACATCCACTTGTGGTTTTACTTTGCATTTCTGTGATAATTAGAGATATTGAGCATTTTTTCATATACCTCTTGACCATCTGTATATCCTCTTTTGAGAAATGTCTATTCACATCCCATTTTTTAATCAGGTTTTTTTGCTGTTGTTGTTTTCTTACTATTGAGGTGTTTGCATTACTTACATGTTTTGGGTATTAACTCCTTATCAGATATTTGGTTGGCAAATATTTTCTCCCATTCCATAGGTTGTCTCTTCACTCTGGTGGTTGTTTCCTTTGCTGTGATGAAGCTTTTTAGTTTCACATAATCCCATTTGCCTGTTTTCGCTTTTGTGTTCTTGCTTTTGGGTTGATATCCAAAAATTCAATTCCAAGACCAGTGCTGTGGAGTTTTTCCATTATGTTTTCTTTGGGTAATATTATAGTTTCAGGTCATACATCTAAATCTTTAATCCATTTTGAGTTGATTTTTGTATATGTTGTGAGAAAGGGTCTACTTTAATTTTTTTGCATGTGGACTTTCAGTTGTTCTAAAACCATTTACTGAAGAGACTGTCCTTCCACATTGCGTGTTCTTGGCACCTTTGTCAAAAATTAATTGACGTCTACTTTAATTTTTTTGCATGTGGACTTTCAGTTGTTCTAAAACCATCTACTGAAGAGACTGTCCTTCCACATTGCGTGTTCTTGGCACCTTTGTCAAAAATTAATTGACTGTAAATGTGTGAGTTTTTTTCTGGGCTCTCTATTCTGTTCCATCGGTAAATTTGTCTGTTTTAATTCAGTACCATGGTGTATTACTTATTATATCTTTGTAGTATATTTTGAAGTCACATAACTTTTTTCTTTTGCTCAAGATTGTCTCTGCTATTTGGGGTCTTTTGTGGTTCCATAGAATTTTAGGGTAGATTTTTTTTCTATTTCTATGTAACATGTCATTGGAATTTTTATAGAGATTGCACTGAATCTGTCGATCACTTTGAGTGGTACAGACATTTTAACAATATTAGTTCTTCCAGTCCATTAATGGAGAATATCATTCCATTTATTTGTGTCTTCTTCAATTTCTTTCATCAGTGTTTTACCATTTTTGGTGTACAGATCTTTCACCTCCTTGGTTAAAATTTATGTCTAAGTTTGTTTTTGTTTTTTTGGTAGCTATTGTAAATGGGATTTAAAATTTTTTTTTTACGAATAATTTGTGATTAGTGTATAAAAATGCTACTGATTTTTGTATGTTGACGTTGTATCCTGCAAGTTTACTAAATTTATGGATAGCCATTTTTAAACACCTTTTCCCTTCCTCCTTGTTACTATGAATCTGAAAAACCAAATAACCACTGTACTATCCTCCCTTGCAGCTCTATGGGACGGTTCTAATCAAATGGACAAATAAAACTTAAAGTCTTAAGAAATTCTTATGGAAAATCTTGGATTTCTTGTTGAAAAGAATAGATACTAAAGCGAGATGGCTAGGTTACTTTAGAGATTGCGACCTTGCTTTCTTTGGCTATTTGAATGAGAATATGATGGCTTCAGTTTTTGTTTGTGTTTGAATTTGGGTTCTCCATAAAACAGAAGTCAAGATAGGATTAGACACGTAAGAGTTTTATTGAGGGAAAATTAGTGTGAAGGAAAAGAGTCAAAGGGGTGGAAACTTTCAAACATAATGCAGATCTGACAACTATAAAGGGAGAGAGAGAAGAAAAATAGGTAACAAGAACTCAGACCACAGTGCAGCCTGAATGCCTCAGCAAGGCCAATGGGGAGTTAGAGCAAAAATTTCCCATTAGAGGAAATAGGTGTTGTGTTAGGAGTATCCCAAAACCAGTACACTCGCTGTGCTCAGCCATTGCCTGGGAGCAGGTAAGGGAACCTTGGCCTTGGTCTACATGCTAAAATGAATCCCAAACTGTGGTGGCTCCGATCCCCACAGCAGATTATCTTGGAGGGAAAGCTACACAGCACACCTCCACGACCACCACAGTTTTTGTATTGTTTTTCAGGGTGACTCATGGCAGATACCCAAGTTCTCAAAACATTTATAAACCAGGATATTAATTTATAAATTTACTTATAGCAATATAAGTCCAATCCTTGAACTACACTTTATTTCTCTACACATGTTTAGGGATCAGCTTCTCCATGGATCCTGTGTGCCTCTTTTCCTAAGGGGAAACTTAGAAGAGGTTACTAAATTTGGCAGAATTAACTACAGCCCCCATCTCCACAGTAGATCTCAGAAATGCCACTGGTAATAATCCTATTCCTCTTCCATCACCCAATATAAATTCTCATACAGTTATCACCTTAGCAGGTCTTGGTAGCTTACCTGTTGGTATGGTCTCAACCTTCTTTCCTTAGAACCAAACCCTTGGTAATCACAATCTTCTCAGTCAAGGGTTGCTGACAGCTACAGTGGGACCAGAGAGTGCCAAGAGGCTCCCAAGTGAATCACATGATATATTAGCTTTCTATGCCATGGAACAAGTTACCACAAAATTAGCAGCTTAAAACAATATACATATGTCATCTGACAGTTCCCATGAGTAAGGATTCTGGTCGTGGCTTAACTGGAGTCTTTGTTCAGGGTCTCACTTTGCTTCAATCAAGGCATTAGCCAGGACTACACCTTTTAATTTTAAAGATCAAAAGTGGGATGATCCACTTCAAAACTTATTCATGTTTTTGACAAAATTTTGTTCCATGCTATTGCAGGACCATGGACCTCAGCTCACAGAAGGCCTTCTATCAATTGGTGATCACAACATGACTGCTTTCCTAGGCCCAAAGGAAAATTTCTCCTTTAAGCCTTTCATCGAAATTGGGCCCACCCCAAGATAATCTCTTTTGATTAATTTATAGTCAACTGATTAGGGGCCTTAATTATAGCTATAATATCCTTTCACATTTGCCATATATAATATCACATCGTATTCATAGGTCATGCCCAAACTGAAGGGTGGGCGAGCATTTCAGGAGTCATCCTAGAATTCTGCACACCCTATTTGGGTTCCATACATCTCCTTCCTGCCCCTTTGTGTAAAAACAGCCCCACCTTCTGCTGATTGGGATCAATTTCAAGTGCCAAGATGGTGACTCCTCTTCTCACTTGCTGATTCCTAGACCCCCAAACACCAAAGTGTACTTGCAGTAGCCACACACTGTAATTCAATGAGACTTATGCTGTGTCCACTCGTAAGATTTTTCCCACTTTGGAAAGCATGACTTCTAACCCTATAGAGCCTGGATTTGCAAAAATGGGAAGCATTAAGTCCTTCAGAGAGTAATTGTAAGTAGTAGTAAAAGAGGACACTTCTGTCTCCAGCCCTTGGTCTCCAGATCCATGCATTCTTTTTATTTTGGACTTGGCACCATATAGAAATTTCCAATTTAATGCATATAGCGCAACCTGAAGGTTGTCACCCGATCCGTGCAGAGTATTATCTCCAAGCTTGCACTTTAATTGTGTCTTTAGTAGGTTGTTTCAGCACTCCATGAGACTGGCTGCTTCTGGATGGTGTGGTTTATGATATGGCCAGTGAATCCCACGGTGATAGAACATTCCCACTTCTCTTTAACTGTGAAGTGGATCGGCTTGTTGGAAGCTATCTTCTGTGGGATCCCATGGCTATGGTCATGTATTCCATTAAGAACTATACATGATTCTGGCTGAGATCTGTGGGGCGGAAAGGCAAACACCTATCCATCCTGTCAAGGATGAGTCACTTGTCTTTCCTAGATGACAAATGTCTAATGTAATTTGTCAGCAAGTTATCAGACGGTGTTATCAAGGACTAGTGCCATATTAGGAATTCAGTGTTTATCTCAATTTTGAGTAGGTTGGGTATTCAGACAGCAGTGACTAGATTGGCCTCTGCAAGTTGATGTCTTTTAGTTGGGACGATGTGAACTCCAGTTTCTGCCACTGTGGGCATTACATTTACATGATGCTTGACATTTCCTTTCCAGGGAGGCCAGTGATGAATACTATCTCAGTTTTGTCTACTTGTTTATTCAGCATCTATTCCATGCTGGATGCTTTCTGGTAAATG
>NW_007740067.1:18800-32261 GCF_000696425.1 Galeopterus variegatus
GAGGGTTGCGATCCATTGCCGGACACGGAAAAAGACAAAAGACAAAAAAAAAAAAAAATCTTCACCCTTTGTGTCCTCCCCTACATGACCATCCCAATACCTCTATCCCAGATCTTCTAGTTTTCAATTTTCATTCCCTTTTCTTTCAGACCTCTGACTAGTTGGCTAGGCTTGGCACACTGACTTTTAAGGCCACTTCTATAAATGTCTGTGATGTAGCAATCATCCATTTTTAGCTTGCATCTACAAATAGACGTACATAATGGGTCTCCCAGGGTGCAGAACTGTTGGTCAATTCTCCCAACAGCAGATTCTCTAAGATGAAATTCTAAGCAGTGCATTGCCATGGCTGCCAAAGTATTCATATTGAGACCACAGACAGTAAGCATGAATTCAATAAATCAACATAGCAGGAATACCCAGAATAAAATAGAGAAAAGACTGTGAACTTAATGGCATTTCTGGCCTGCTAGATCAACTACAAGATCACTTATTTCTGGATTTCTGGTTAGGTAAAAAATGTCTTCGTCTGTTTACTGAAATCACTTTAATCAATTAAGAAATTTTTTTTCCTGAAAATAAGAAAAATATGACAAAGAATGGCTTAATCAACTGTTTCATGCAACCAAAAAATTGTAGTTAAGAAAGTCAAGGGTTACATGGAGCTCAAAGATTCTTGGAGAAACCAAATTGCTTTTCATAACTTTTTCACCATCCTTGTGTAGACTTCATTCTCAAGATTTTCCTCAACATCAGAAGACAGCTACATATGGTATCTCCAGGTGTTATATTGGTCTTTCAAGCAGACAAAAGGAGAAAAGGTAAAGGGACAAAATTCCAAGGATCATGCCAGCTAAGTCTGCCTGTGGAGAAAATAGGATAATTTGGTCAAGTTCCCTCAGCTCAGGTCTGGTTGGGTGTTGAGCAGCACATTTCTTTGTAAACAAATTTTGTGTGGGTGGAGTTAGTGTGCATGTGCACTAATGTATCTTTTTCATTTAATTGCTATTGTGTGTTCTTGAGTTTTTGGAGCAGGCTGGCCAGCAGAGAGCTCGTGTCTAAAAAGAGAGCATATTTACTCTGCTAGCAGCTGTTCAGTTTTTCTTTGGACTTTGCCAGTAGCAGTCAAGTTTCTGAGTTTCTCTGTGGACTGCTTACCTCATAGTGTGGTGTGTGCTGAGTAAAGACTATTCCTTCTTCAACCAAGGCTCCAAAGACATTTTTGCCAGTTCCCTAGCTCATAGACCTGTGTGTGAAGGGTTTGTGAATGGGCTCGGGGGGTCTGTGAGCTCCAGACCCTAGCTCTAGATCTACACTGCCCCTTTTTAAAACCTCTTCCAGAAGCCCCGCTCACACACTTAAATTTGTGTGTAGTTTGCCAGAGATGGATAATATGTCTCCTTGTATACAATATAGAAAAGTATACTGTATGTGAGAATTGTTAAAGTCAGCCAATATCACTCGCCACTCACTCAGAATTGGCTTGTTCCATTACAAATGTGTTTCAGTGACAAATACAGTTATCAGTAAATGGACAATGGCATTGGAGTGCAGGTTGAGGAAAATGTAAGTGCTCTGATTTCTTCATTATCCACTGTGGGGTGTTAAAAGATGTTGTCTAATGTTTACCAAACAAAGAATACAGGGCTAAGACAATTAATTATATAATGTTAACTTACAGAAAAAAAGAATGTAATTTTCAAGACTTACATGGAAGGAAAATAGAAAATGTATCACTTTAAAGAGGGAAGGAGGAGATAGTGAGTTAATATGCTATGATTTATAGAGATGAAAAGTTCGTATATCTTTTAAACTGGATAATTGAAAACCGGGGTCATAAACATATTATTGAGAAAATGGTTACAGGCAGTAGAAGAAGAAATCTTTTAAAATAGTTCTCTGAAGTGTGAGAGCGGGAGTGGGGTGCCAATGTGGGTGAGGAAAATATAGCTTTGCATTTTCTGCCTTTTTATATGATTTTACTTTTCAAAAACAATATTCTTATGTTAGTATGATAATTTTTATGGGTGGAAAAACACCACAGGATGCCATAGATAAAGAGACCTTTTATTTAGTCTTTAACCAACACTGTAAAATTTTTTACTCCCCTTTTCTTGTGGCATTAAATAGACAATCGAACATACCTGACCTTAATTCATTGGCAAAAGTCTTCTGAATTATTTAATACTAGATTGCCTTGCAACTTGTGATTAGAATAAAATATACTAAGTATTCTTTCTTCCTTTGTAATTTATTTTAAAACCTATACTTTTGAATTAGGACACAGTCACAATTTTAGATTAATGTATCTGTAACCTTTATATTCACTGTTATAATTAACCACTAATTGATATTCCTAGAACTAACTTTTGTAGATATCAAGTGATCAACCACGCATTGGCATATGTTTTGCTTTCCAAAGCTTAAAAAAAAAAAAAAGGTTCAATTAATGCTATAATTGTCTCATTTCAATGACAAACAAATAAAAATTATTTCCTTCCAATTCGACTTTTTTTTTTTCTTTACAGGATGCTAGAAGGTCATGATGCTCTTTTATTTCCATATAAACTCTCACAAATTGTTGCTATATATATCTTAATTGCTAGTTATTATTTTTGTAAGCAGTAATTGAATTTTCATGAGATTTTTCCATGATCAAACAACAAAGTACATATTTAAAATTTTAAAATATCAAGAGTGATTTAATTAGATTCTTTTAATCGAATTAATTTTATTGACTTCCAGCTTCTTAACTGGGGTTTCATTTTTCAGTAACTAATTTTGGTACTTGTGATGTTAAGATGCCAACCATCCACTGGTAAAAGTTTACAATTCTAAGAACAGCAAAGCTGCAAATATTGGCATGTAAATAGCGGATGACTCTGCCAACCAAATAAATTGTTTCAAAAATACCAATGATAATAATGGGCTACACGTTTTTAATGCCTACTCTATATTTTTTTCTTCTCTTTGTTTTGCTAAATAAATAAATAAACTACAGTAGTATTAGGGATGGCGATATGCCCAACCCAAACAAAAATGGATGATGGTTGGAGCATCACCAGCATCTTTCTTTGTACAGGAAAAGTAAAAAGTAAAAAAAAAATCCCAGAGATGTTGCTACTGACCTGAAATCAGCAATCTCCAAAGTGTGAAATTTTTGTAATGAAAAAAATTATTTCTTTATTCCATTGTAAATCATTATTTCTGTTATTTACAGCCAAATGCAATCTTAAACATAAATTAATATGCATTTAATACATAAATATTTAATGTTCTTATGGTTGTATAGTTTGCCTAATTCTTTCATAATAATTGTCTCATTTATATGTACAGTGCAGAAGAGGCAAAAATATAAAGGTTTTTTTTTTGCTTTGTTTTGTTCTGTTTTTTTACTTCAGCTATAGTCACAGATAGTGATTCTTTTCTGCTGTGTTATCTTTGAACAAAATTGGAATTTCTTGGTTTATCTAGTTTGATGTAGAATCACATTAGATTATAAATTTTGAAGAAAACTTGAATTTTTTTCTAGCGAGAAAGAGATTCAAAGGAAAGTATGTAAATTCATAGCATATTTATCTCTGTTATTATTATGAGGTTTTTTTTTCTTTTCTTAAGAATTACCTACAAACAAAGAAGTCAAGTAACCAGAGCTCTAATGGCAAAGTTTATATGAGGAATGTTAAATTCTATGGAACAATAAATGCTGCCAAAGTTTTAACTTAAGGCTGTGGCATAAAGTCCAGGATAAGTGAATATAAGATATAAATGAATTAGTATTCTTCAAATTTAGTGGGAATATCAAAATAATAAGAATTTGGTCATTTTAAAATGTTGACAAAGACTTTCAGAGATATGGCAGAAAAAATCTGATTTAGTATCATTCTTTCCCCAGTAAAAATTCATGTGATATAGAACAAAATAAAACCAGAATAAATAAAAAGTAAATACTGCAGCTAATAGTCAAACAAAGAAAAAAAATTCTGGTCATCAGAAATGAATAGCAAGCCATCAGAGGATACCAATGCTGTACCCTTCCATGGAGGTTCTGGAAGCAGATATACTGCCAAAGCAAGGCAAGGAGCTCATACGAAAAGCTAGAAAACTTTAGGTGCTCACAATCTTCGTGGAATAGAGAAACTCTATTTTGTGGCCCGGATAAATAGTTAGGGACTTTGTCACCTGTCTCTGGGTGAGAAAAAATAAATAAATTCAGGAGAAAAAGAATCTTAGACCAGTACCAACCCAAGAGATAGGATAGGCCAATGCCATAATTTGCTGGTTTCAGTGCAAAATGAAAGTGCAGGCCCTCTTGTTCAAAAAGCAAGAAAAAAAAGCACTATGAAATGTACCAATATAACAACTTTACCTTTCTTTCATTTCATATTCATGGTTTATTTTATTCTCCATTTAAGATCTTTCCAAGTTAAAAACAAACAAACAAACAAACAAACAAAAAAAAAAACAAGAAAAAACCAAAAATTTTAAATTATTGGCAGTAGTTTTATACTTTTTATTTATATTGTCCAAATCACAGTTTTAAATTCAAATATGAATGTTGTTTAATCAGCATGAGGAATCACAGAAATTATATAATTTGTGTTTCACAGTTCACATGTGCACATGTATTTCCTTCTACACAACATTAGAAACTACAAAACTAACTCAGCTGCTTTTATTTCTCTTCTTGATATCTGCACATTCTATGAACCCTTGCACTTAAGTATGCTGACAACTAGAGATGCATTGAAAGGAAAATCAGCTATGGGCTGCCTTATCTTTCCCTTTTCTACTATCTCACCATTTTCAGTGTCAGTGGTTGGCTAATACAGGGAATTAACACAAGTAAGAAAGGATATGATAAACCTTGGTTATAGTGCTTTATAGAATGTCATTGTGTCTTCTTTTCTGTTTGATGCAAGTTCTGGTTTGAACAGAATGGGTGACCTCTTTTGACTATCAGTGCTCCCACTTAATCAGTTGCAGATGTAACACGCTTTTCTTGCTCTGAGTTTTGTTCAACTCTCATACATTGTGGATCCACAGGAATTGTGTTCTTTTGAAGAATCCTGAGCTCTATACTCTGCATCACTGTCCCACCAGACTTTACTTACAAGACACAAGATCAAAGATAAAGAGTCTCGAGAGGGTGACAACAGAATATTAAACTAAGCACGAACTCTTCTGACTGTACACCAAACAGATCTCATGCTTGTGAAGCGGGCTTTGGGTACAGGATCAAAATTCATGCTACCTACAGAGTATGAGCAATAAAAAAAAAAAAAGGAACCTAAACAATAGCCCAGAATTATTGAAACCACTATCAAATTGCTGGATGAAGCTAATTTGAAAGTTCTATAGTATTAATGGAAGAGAATCAAGTCATTTATATTACTAGACATAAGCATTGTTAAAACAGCAATGTATCAGGAAAGACCCAAAAGCCAGTTGGAGGATAATATAATGAGTTTGTATTTTTAAAAGAAACTAAGGTATAACACATAGACATAAAATTGTATAAATTCGTAAGTATGACCCACTAGATGCTGACAAAGTGAGCATCCCTAAGTCGGTAAGAATGAGTCAGGTCCAGATATAAAATATTTCCAGCAGCTCAGAAGCTCCATTTATGGCCTGTCCTACATAGTACTGCATCCTGTATCCAAAAGGTAACCACTATCATGATTTCTAAAACCATAGATCTTGCTCTTTTTCCAATTTGTATTAAATGCAGTCATAAAATTTGCATCTTTCTTCCTTTGCCCATTTTGTTTGTGAGATTCATAAAAGTTATTTCATGTACCAATAATCGATTTATTTTAACTTTTGTAGAATACCGCATTTTTAATACAATCTGTTTACTATCCTATTAATAATGGATATATCTAGTTAGAAGTCTGTCTTAGTCTGTTCAGAATGCTGTAACAAAATACCATAAACTAGGTCGTTTATAAACAACAGAAATTTATTTCTCAGTTCTGGAGCCCTTGATGTCCAAGATCAAGGCACCAGCAGACTTGTTGTCTTGTGAAGGTCCCCTCTGTGGTTCATGGGTGGTGCCTTCTTGTTGTGTACCCACACTGTGGAGGGGGTGACCAAACTGCCTTAGGCCTCTTTTATTAAGGGCACTAATTCCATTCATGAGGGCTCCACCTTTAAGACCTAATCATCTTCCAAAGGCCCCACCTCCTAATACCATCACATTGGAGGTTTGGATTTTAAGATATAAATTTTAGAAGAGATGTTCAGACTATAGCAGGATCATTACGAAAATGCTGATGTAAACATTCTAGTATGTCTTTTGAAGCACACATGTAACATACATTACCCAGGAGTGGAATTACTGGGTCATCAGCTATGCATATCCTAAACTTTCTAGTTATTGCTTCCAAAGAATTTCAAAGTGTTGATAACAATTTATTTTCTAAATAGCAATTTTCGGGGGATCTAGTTACCACAACATTTTGTACTGTTAGTACTTTTGTTCATTCTCTTAGGTGGGTTTAATTTGCATTTCTGTGATGATACATATAATTTAAATAACTTTATCTGTGTCTATTATATGTGCGTGTGTGGGTGCATGTGTGTGTGAGACCTGCCTATTCAATTCCCTTGCCCATTTTTGTACTGGATTCTTTTTCATATTATTTCTAGGTTTTCTTCATACATGCTGAATTCAAGATTTTTGTTAATTATATGTGTTCTGAAGATATTTCCTGTATTAGTTTGATAAGTCTACCATAACAAAATACCACAGACTGGGTGGGTTAAAACAAAAGAAATTTATTTTTCACAGTTCTGAAGGCTGGAAGTCCAAGATCAAGATGTCAGAGGTTTGTTTTTTCTGATGCTTGCAGGTGACCACCTTCTCACCGTGTTCTTACACGGTCCTTCCTCTGGGCACATGCATCCCCAGTGCCTCCCTGCGTGTCAAAGTTCTCTTTTTGTATAAAGACACCAATTATACTGAATGAGGGCCTAGCCTGTGGCCTTCTTTAATCTTAATCACCCTTTGAAAGGCCCTCTCTCTAAATATAGTCACATTCTGAGGTTCTAGGGATTAGGGCATCAACATCTGAATTTTGAGGGACTTAATTTACCCCCCTAGCATTCCTCTATTCTGTATGACTTTAATTCTTTGGCCACTTACTTCCAAGAACCAGTAAATTTGCAGACATTTACTCTATTTTTCAATTTTACTCAATTCTGGAAAATGTTTCATATGAATCTGAAAAAAACATACAAACATATCTTGCTTTATTGCACTTCACGTATAATGTGATTTTTACACACTGAAAGTTTGTGGGAACCCTGCATTGAGTGTCTATCAGTGCCATTTTTTCAATAGCTTGTACTCACTTTGTGTCTCCGGGTCACATTTTGGTAATTCTAGCAATATTTCAAACTTTATTGATATTATATAGGTTATGGTGACATATGATCAGGGATCTTGACATATAATAATGTTGCTAATTATTTTAAATTCCAAAAGCTGTGCCCACATAAGACAGTGAACTTAATTGATAAATGTTGTGTGTGTTCTGACTCTTCCACTGACTGGACTGTCGCCTGTCTCTCTCCCTCCTCACACCTCCCTATTCTATGAGACACAGCAATATTGAAAAGAGGCAAAATGATAATCTTACAATGGTCTCTAAGTGTTCAAATAAGAGGAGTTGCATGACTCTCATTTTAAACAAGAAGCTAGAAGTGATTAAGCTTAGGGAAGAAAGCATGTCAAAGCTGAGAAAGGCTTAAAGCTAAATCTCTTGCACAAAACAGTTATCCAATTGTAAAGGCAAATAAATAAATAAATAAATAAATAAGTAAGTAAGTAAGTAAATAAATAAATAAAGTTCTTGAAGGAAATTAAAAGTGATATTCCAGTGAACACCCAAATGATAAAAAGTGAAACAGCCTTATTGCTGATATATAAATACTTTTTTAGTAATCTGGATAAAAGATTCAACCAGCTACAGTGTTCTCTTAAGACAAAGCCTAATTCAGAGCAAAGCCCTAACTCTCTTCAATTCTGAGAGGCTGAGAGAGGTGTGGAAGTGGCAAAAGAAAGGAAAGAAACTGTCTCCAAAAGGTTAAAGTGCAAGGTGAAGCAGCAAGTGCTGATGTAGAAGCTATAGCACGTTATTCACAAGACCCAGCTAAGATTACTGATGAAGGTGGCTACACTAACTAACAGATTTTTAGTGTTGACGAAACAGCCTTGTACTGGAAGAATATGCCATCTAGGACTTTCATGGATAGAGAGGGAAGGTCAATACCTGGCTTCAAATCTTCAAAAAACAGCCTGATTCTCTTGTTAGGTGCCAATGCAGCTGTTGACTTTAAGTTGAAGTTTATGCTCGTTTACCATTCTGAAAATTCTAGAACCCTAAAGAATTATGCTAAATCTACTCTGCCTGTGCTCTATAACTGGAAAAACAAAGCCTGGATGACAGCACATCTGTTTACAGCATAGTTTACTGAATATTTCAAGCCCACTGTTGAGACCTACTACTCAGAAAAAAATACTTGGGTCAGCAGCTCATTTTGACAATGTACCTAGTTGTACAAGAGCTCTGATGGAGATGTACAAGGAGATTAATGTTGTTTTCATGCTTGCTAACATAACATCCATTCTGCACTCCATGGATCAAGAAGTAATTTCGACTTTCAAGTATTATTACTTAATACATTTTGTAAGGTTGTAGATGCCATAGATGGATTCCTCTGATAGATCTGGGCAAAGTAAATTGAAAATCTTTTAAAAAGATTCACCATTTTAGATGTCATTAAGAACATTTGTGATACATGGAGGATGTCAAAATATCAATATTATTAACAATATTAATTGGAGAAATTTATTTTAGCCCTCATGGATGACATTGAAGAGTTCAAGATTTCAGTGGAAGAAGTAATTGTAGATGTGATGGAAATAGCAAGAGAACTAAAATTAGAAATGGGCCTGAAGATGTGACTGAATTGTTGCAATTTCATGTTAAAACTTGAATGAATGAGGAGTTACTTCTCATGCTTGAGCAAAGAAAGTGGTTTCTTGAGATGTAATCTACTCCTCATGAAGATGCTGTGAACATTGTTGAAATGACATCAAAGGATTTAGAATATTACATAAACTTAGTTGATATAGCAGTGGCAGGGTTTGAGAGGATTGACTCCAATTTTGGAAGTTCTAGTATGGGTAAAATGCTATCAAACAGCATCGCATGCTACAGAGAAATCTTTCATGGAGGGAAGAGTTTATTGATATGGCAAACTTCATTCTTGCTTATTTTAAGAAACTGTTACAGCCACCCCAGCTTTCAACAGCCACCACCCTGATCAGCCAGCAGTCATCAACATCAAAGCAAGAGTCTCAACTAGCAAGAAGATTACAACTCACTAAACACGCAGATGATCATTAGCAATTTTTAGCAGTAAAATATTTTTTTTAATTAAGGCATGTATGTTTTTTTAGGCATAATTCTATTGCACACTTAATACACTACAATATAGTGTAAGCATAACTTTTGTATGCACTGGGCAACCAAAATATGCATGTGACTTGTTTTAATGCAATATTTGCTTTATTGCAGTGGTCTGAAACTAAACCAACAATATCTTCTACATATGTTTGTATATTCTGCAACGATTGGGAACAAATTATTATATCTGTAAATCAGGTTAAATTTGTTAATTGCATTTTCAGTTTGTATTCTTTCTAACTTTTGTCACCTTTCTTAATCACTTCTGAGAGATATTTGTTTAATTCTCCCACCCTGACTTGGGTGTGTCTATTTTTTTTTAGCTTTGTTAATTTCTCATTTTACCTTCTGAAGCTATGTTGTTAGATGCATACAAACAATCATATCTTTGTTGTGAAATATCAAATAAATTTTTTACTATTTTATTTTGAAATAATTTTGGAATTATAAAAAAGTTGTAATAGCAGTACAAATAATGCTCATATTCCTTTTTTCTCATAGAACCCTTCAAGTTTTGCCAGCTGTCCCAACGATGTCCTTTACAGAAGATGATTCAATGCAAGGGCCATGAACTGCCCTCAGTTGTCAAACTTCCCAAGTCTTTCTTCTGGAACAGTTCATCCTTCCTGCCTTCCTTCCTTCCTTTATTTTTTTTCGTATCTTGTGAGCTACCATTTATATTCCCAGAAAAGCTCTTGAGAGTTAATGAAAATTATATTTGTATCTTAAGTCAGTGCACAGTGGAAGCAGATGATTTTTCCACCCTAGGATGGAGAACACACAATTATAAACTTGTGAAAGAAAAGCATGTATTCCATTATATAGCTGAGGGTAAGGCAGCTTCCTGAATAGCAGAAATGGAATAATTCTGCATTCAATTACATTAAACATGTTTATTTCAGGTTGTACCTGCTTCAGAGTGTCAATAAAGAGCAGAAATACTACAATTATATAGACAATTGTAGTTTACAAAATACTTTCATAATACATGAAATCTGATTCTAACACAGCCCTGTAAATTAGGTAGGGCATGAGTTACTTTTACGTATGAGGGAAGGGAGAGTTTAAGAGCCTTTTATGATAGCACAAGTTTATCTTTTTTTTGAATAGCTGAACTCAAAGAGTTAAAACAAGGAAACATATTCTTCTCCTCCGTGTCCAGTTGCCATCTTATCTTTTAAAAGGAGATTCCATACTTTTTAGTCACTTTTAATTATAAGAACAAGTTCTATTTTAATAAATTTGACTCACTTTTAAGTACTAAATAGAACAAATAAATACAAGTGAAAACTGCAATCTTACATCTAAGTTCAGCTTCACTCTCTACATCCGTTTGTCACGTTCCACTGAATTAGGCCCTAAGTGTCTGGATGGGACATGTTATCTGTACTTTGATTCTTCTTTCTTCTCCTCTTCCTCCTGTGACATGGGTTCAGATTCAAGTTGCTGGCTCTTTTGGGGGGTATAAGTGAGGGGTTTTTCCCCTGCACAGTTCCTGACATAAACAACCATCTCCCCTGCTGTCCCTGGCAACTCCTTCTGCGAAGCACAGTATATGAGTTTCACTTCTACTTTTTAGAGATCTCTCATCCTAACAGGCTTTTTTCTTTGACAGAATATCTTCAAGATGGTTGCATTAGTTTTTTTTTATTATTATTATTACTGCATACAAATTACCATAAACTTAGCAACTTAAAACAACACACATTTTGGGGGTCAGGAGCAAGATGGCTACTAGATAAAGACATTGCTTATCACTCCCATGAAGATGGAGAATGCATCGAATATACAGCTAAACTTGGACAAGAAAAATGAAAGGAAGGAGCAGGAATACATTGAGGTGGTAGCAGGAATGTTGATGAGTATAGAAACTCAGGATAGTCAAAAATAGAATGGAAAAATCCTCAGCCACCACCACCCCACCCCTAACCTGGAGAAGAGTTTCTGAGCACAAGAAGGTGAGCAAATTAGTGACCCAATTCATGGAAAAGTCTGCACTGCCCTTGTGGTGATGCACTAGGTGTTGGGAACTGCTTCAGGCACTTGTGTCTGTGTTGGCTTAGGAGGGACACAAGAAAAGCCACTCCCACTACCCAGATCCCAGACTTCTGCAGCAAGCTTGAGACTGGGATTGGTCCAAGCACTGTTTGGCTCCAGCCCTGCTCCCTGGGAGTGGATTGTCCATGACAGTGTGGGTGCCACCTTCAGGAAGGAAGTGGTTGGTGGCACACCCTCCACACAAAGAAAGCAGATTATTCATGGTACCCATAGCCGGTGATCCCATCCACATTGGTGGGATGCTTGTAGAATGCTTATAGTCATGAGGTCCGGGCAGAGAATCCACACATTCCTCTCAGAAGCAGCCTCTGTAGCCATGAGTTTGGTTCTGGGATCCTGGCTTCTACAGCAGTCACAGATTTGAGATCTTCTCCAATACCCAAGACCATCCTGCTCTGGCCCCCACAGCAGATTCATGCCCCTGTGACCACTTCATTTCACCAGGTTGCCATCACCCAAGTCCACAGAGCATCCTATCCCTTGGGAATACGTGGTCCAGTGCAGTGAGGATGCCACTCTAAGGATAAAGGGGGTTGGTGTGCACACTTTTCAGAGTCAGAAGACTGCAAGGCATCTACCCACTGCTGGCACCCTCCCCTTCTTTGGTGAGGTGCCTGGCAATTTGTGCAACCACAAAGAGGTAGTGAAGGACTTGTATACCTCTCTTGGGTACAGACATATACCTTCAGCACAATGAGCCTACCCAGGACTGCGTGCCTCAACAAAGGGGCTTCAGAAGGATCCAGTATCACTCTTGGGGGCACAGCAACACACCCACAGCCCCAGCAACCTCATGAAGGGCATCCCACACCAGTTGAGAAAATCTAGTGTCCTAATAACACTCCTAGGGTAGCAGGGTCCTGTCAACAACCACAGCAGTCTCAGCCAGAGTGGGTCTACTTCAACAGTGGTGCTGCAGACATCCCAGTGTCCCTCCTGAG
The DNA here is from genome assembly GCF_000696425.1 of Galeopterus variegatus. NCBI lineage: Eukaryota > Metazoa > Chordata > Mammalia > Dermoptera > Cynocephalidae > Galeopterus > Galeopterus variegatus. Next base: position 31,279 of record NW_007740067.1, read on the forward strand.
ACTTCAGGGCTCCATACACAAATCCAGTGACCACATTCAGTATTGCCCACTTGAACAGTCAAGCTATAGAGTACAACAATTCCTCCCCTGAGGGTAAAAGGTTCTCCTCAGAGCCCCAGTGACACTGTTGAGTCCCCTACTCTATCTGAGGGGCTGCTGAACACCCACCCTGTTATCCCTCTCAAAGCCTATGGTCTTACTCCTGACCACCAGAAACCCTGCCCAAGGTTGTCCATTTAAGCTGAGGACCTTCAGATCATCCCAAAGAACCTATCAAGGTCATGGGAAACTAGCTGTGGTGCCAGCAAGGCTACTCAGAGTCACCAACCTCAGCCAAAGAGCAACAGGGTATCCAGGCATTTCTCCCAAAAGCTCAAAATCTCACCCACAACCTCAATGACCCAACCCAGTGTCGCTCACTTCATCAAGGAACTACTGAGTTCCCCAGCACCTAGGCCATGGAGGAACTCACAGACAATATGGACACTGAATACAGCCAATGTAACCATGCAAAGACTACACTATTGTGTCTATCTGGAACCAAAATTAAAACACTCTACCCAACAGTAAATATAAAACACAGCTACAGAAGGCAGTCTCTCTCCTCAAAAGCCACTCCTGAGTACTAGAAGAAGCAACTGCTCAACTAGATGCCCACACATCAATGTAGGGATACTAGAAATATGAGAAAACATGAAAACATAATACCCCCAAAGGAATAAAATAATTCTCTAGTATCATACCCCAAACAACAGGAAAACTATGAAATGTCTGAAAAGGAATGTCAAGCAACAATCTTAAGGAAACTCAATAAGATACAAGAAATGTCAGATAGATGACACAATAACATGAAAAAAAAAATCCAGGATATGAAAGACGAGGCTTATAAAGAAATAAATGCCTTTTTAAAAAGTACCAGACTCTTTTTAAGATGGCGACGGGTCTGGAGCGGCTGTGCCAGGAGACAGCGCGACCCTGAGAAG
>NW_007740068.1:0-5771 GCF_000696425.1 Galeopterus variegatus
ATAGTGACCCATATGCCCTTAATGTAGTTTTTAGATTTCTGTACAAAGGGGGATATTTTCCTATCTGTCTTTTTCTTATTTATTTCCTATATTATTACACTGCAGTAAGAATCCAAATGTTGTATGATTTAAATTCTGAGATTTTTTGAGACTTGTGTCACAGCGCAGTACTTCTTTGATTTTCAAAACTGTTCACTGCGCACTTTCTTGCTTCACACATGCATTACATTAAATATGTTGATTGTTATTCTAGTTCTCTCTATCCTTGCTATTATTTTTGTCTGCTTGTTCTCTTACTTACTGAAAAAGTTATTTTTAAATATCTCACTGTGATTGTGAGCTTACTTATTTCCTCTGTACTTCTGTTAATATTTTCTTCATCTTTTCTAAGGCCATGTTGTTAATAACAATGTTACATTTTCAAATAATTCTTTCTCTTATTCTCTTCCCTCTGTTTCTAGTATAACATTTAAAATGCTATCAGATTTTCATACAGTATCTGCTGTATCTCTTATATTCTTTTCTGTTTTTCTATCTTTTTGGTTCCATATACTTTATTTTGCATGTTACATATGAGTTAGTTTGATGCATTCTGCCCATATTTCAACTTATAAATCATTTCTTTAGTTGTGTAAAATCACTTATGATTTTAATTTTGATAATTTTATTTTTCAGTTTTAGAATATTTTCTTTGGACATAAAAGTAAATGGAAAAAATAATTTTTCAAAACTCCACTTTTCTGATAAAATTTATAATCTTGGTTGTAAATTCATTGAAGAAAGTAGGATAGTTTTGTATTCTGTGGCTGAGAACTCTAATGTCTACATTTTGTGGAGTATCTTTTTATTGTCTGTTCTTTTGGCTTGCTTTCCTTCATGGTTTCTTGTTTGCCTTTTTGTCTAGGTATACTTTACACTGTGCTGAACATTATATTTTAAAAAATATTTGCAGGAATAATTTAAAGTGTATGGTGATACCATATTTTTCTAGAGAGTACTTTTATGCATTTTGCTCAAACACACAGGAATATTAACCACCCACACCACCTTAATTTAAGTTCAAGGCTGGAGGCCACCCCAACCATCCAGATGGTTTGAAGCAAAGCTTTAAATGCACATGAGGTTTGTTTTATATCAGGCTCACCTTGACCCTGGCAGCATATCTCCTCAAGGCCTCTCTTAAAGTGAGAAGTGGTTTATGAGCGTCCTTATCTCTGCAAGGCCCTTAAATTTGACTTCAACTGAGATGTTTCTAAAGCTCATCTTGATTGAGCAGTTTCCTTTCGATTAGTATATACCTTTAGGGCAGAGGGGACATTAACTGTTAGGATTATTTTTGTGTTTTTTTTTTTTTTGTATTATTAAAATGTTTGGCCTAGAAATTCCCTGTATTTTATTAGCTCTACAATGCTTCATAGAATATTATATTTTACCCAGATTTTTAATAATTATACATCAAAATTAACTGTTTCTCCATTATAGAAGCCTGAATGACGTAGGAGAAAGGGCTTATTATGCAACACAGTAAAAAGAAGTAGATGTGTGAAGAGATTGGTGACTTGTCCAACGTCACAGACGGACATTGCTTCAGCTCCAGAGATTTATGTCTCCTGATGTGTTCTTTGTACTGCATCAGGATGCCTCTAAGAGCAAGGATGAGTAAGCAATGCAGAACTTAATACCTGAGAAGTAACTATCTGTTTTATACAGTATGTTAAAACAAATCCAGAATTTGTATTTTTCTTTTCGGTAGAAATCAAGAAAACATTATCTTAAATGTACCAATAGCCAAAATTTATACACTTAAAAAAGTATATAAGTATAAATAATAAAATAAACAGAAACAGTAGCAATATTTGCTTATTTCAAAATAAATTTATGTGCAACATTTATGATTACAGCCAGTTACTAAATTGCAGACATTAATTCACAAAATCGATATGAAATTTTTTTTTCCTACTTAAATAGTGTTTCTAAAACATCAATGCCTGGTTTATCTCTTAGGTAAGGGTCAATATGGCAGAATAGACAGTCCCAAGCATCACTCTCTCCCACAAATCAACCAATTTGCAACTATCAAAAAGCAATGACAGCTAAGCTGGGGCCACTACAGCTCAGGGGAAGAGGAGAGACCTATGGAGTGTATGAAGGCAGGAGAAGCCACAATGAGAGAAAGAAAGGATTTCTCCTTCCATTTTGAATCCTTGCTGCATCCAGCTGGAGCTGGTGAGGGCACAGAGCAAGAGCTGTCAAAAGCCACAGCTGTGCCCTTCAAATGAAGTTGCTTGGCAGCAGCAGGGTAGAAGAGGGCCTTGGTGGCCCCCAGGACAGCAGGACCACTAACAGGGTTCCCCTGGACCCACATAGGAGCGAGGAGTCACAACAACTAAAAAAAGGAGCCACTCAGAGGCTGGTTGTCATCACAAGGGACCAGAGCATGGCCCATCCCATGGGAAGTGTTTGGAGTTTGGGTGGGGGGGAGACGGCCCACTGGGGGAACATTGGGGCACAGCGTGGATAGCTGATCTGCCCCCAATCAGTGTAGGACCACTCAGTGGAGAGTGATCAGGAATATAGAATTGCATGGGGTGCTGTTTACTGAAAAGACTCAGGCCCAGACCATAGTTTCAACACAACCCAAGTGCACCATATCTCATGAGACCCAGAAGTACCTACAAAGTCAATCATTAAAGTCTGAACTGCACAAAAAGCCTTCCCCGGGGAACCAGCAGCAAAGCAGCAATTTAGCTCAATCACAGAGCTCAAGTTCTGGTCCACATAGAAAGTTCCCCCATTTTAGAAGTAAGCAAAGGACAACACATTAGTTCCAGTGCAGAGTTTAAGTAGTGGGAACAGTGAATAATCCAACACAGAGCTGAAAGAAAAAACAAAATACCCACAGACAAGAGACAAAGTTTGATATTAACTAACAAAGGTCTCACATCACCAAAGAACACCTATAAAATACAGAAGGACCGGCCTTGGCCACACCCCCCAACACCTGCATTCAGCACAGCAATGACTAAGCCACTACTGGAAACCCCCTGGTCTCCCCTGTAGTAATGAGGGGGGTGCCACGGACCTCAGTTGTATTCCCCCTTCCTCCTTCTCCCATTGTATTTCTTTCCCCCTTCACCCCCCTCCCACCCAACTGCTCCATAACAACATCCTGGAATGTAAAATCAGATGAAGATGGGGACAACCTCCCACAACCTGGCAAGGAGCATGCCAAAAACACCATTTCCATGTGGGTGGCCCCCCACAGCCCCCACAATAGCCATGACTGCCACAAAAGTGGCTAGATGCCATAACCACCATGTAGATGTCCTGCCAGCCACTCAAGTGCATTGACACAAGAAGAGTCACCAGCGGAAACCAAAGAAAAGAAGAGGATGTCTCTCTCCACAAAGCCCATTCCAGAGTGATAAGCATCACTCTACAATAATAGTGGGGGACCTGAACACACCTCTCTCAGCACTGGACAGATCATCTAGGCAACAAATCAACAGAGTAACCATTACTCTGTCAGAAGGAGAGAAGAAACCTAGGGTTATCAGAGGTGGGAGGGGGTAGTGAGAGGGGAATGGGGAGAGATTGGACAAGGGGCATAAAGAATAAGTACGATTTGTAATAATACATATGCTAATAATATTGATTTAATCAACATATGTCAATGTTGAACCCCAAAAATATGTATAATCAATTATGATTCAATAAAAAAAGGAAACCAGTATCAAAAACAACTTTATCTATAATCTAGTAGACTAATTATAATTATTTAATCCTTTAGATTGATAGCTAATGGGTGTACAGTTTTAGCTAGATGTCATAGAAATAGTGTGAATAATTAATATCTAAAAATTATGATTCTTTCTGTAAGTAAATAGTATCTATGAACTTGCTAACACTTTTTTTTTTCCCCCTATGGGCAATTTGATTATCTGGTAACATAAGTCTTTCTGCAAGTTTTACATACTCCACTGAAAAATACTGCAATCACCTGATACACTAGTTGTGGTGATTCAAGTCACTGACTAATTTCAGAAATGCATCTTCTAACATAACAAAACAATACGGCTCTTAACTGACCGTAATAATTATTTCTTTTGTTTTTTTTAAGAAAAGAATGGCATGAGGTAGGAAAAGAAGAACTAGGTATACAAATGTTTTCTAATATCTGTATAGTAATGTAAGAGCACACTTGCATTCATATTTTAATATCTAAAATAAATACATTTAAGTGTAGGATATTTTAAAAATAAGACAAATCTGAGCATCATACCTCTTGAGTCACTGCGGCAGCTAAATTTCCACCAGCACTGTTTCCAGAAATACCAATTCTTTCAGAATTTATACCATAAAATTTTAAGAACATCTTGGCATAAGAACCATTTTAATGCATCATATACATCTTCAAACTGATTTAGAAAATGATATTTAGGTGCTAGTCTGTAGCTGTGGGCAAAACAACAATTTTAAGTCAATTATTTTTAATTTTAAAAATGTGTTTGTGTGTGTATGCCTGCTTGCTCTAATCCTAAAATCAAAAGTAAAATTTTCCTCTAATAAGCCTGATATTTTGGGTCATTATAAATACAAACACATACTTCATTCTTATGATGATGCTTGATATGAAAGCTTTTACAAAGATCGTTTTTATACAAGTAAAGTATTGAATGCAACACTTGGATTAGGCTTAAAAAAAAAAAAAAAAAAAAACAGATGATAAGTTCCCCTAGCTAAACTTCTCCCAGAATAATATTTTTTGTAATAATTACACTTTGGTGGTAACCAGTAAATGGCAAACAAATATTAGGAATTATTCTTTTTATATTTTATTTGACCAGTGTCGCCCGCACTGCGCTCAGCCAGTGAGCGCACTGGCCAGCCCTATGTAGGATCCGAACCCGTGGCGGGAGTGCTTCTGCGCTCCCAGCGCCACACTCCCCTGAGTGAGCCATGGGGTCGGCCCAGGAATTATTCTACTCTAACCTAATCTAATGGATCAAGTTGGCAGATCAAGTTGGCATGTGGTCACGACTATGCTTTTTTTTTTTTTTTCCATAGCTCCTTTATTTTTCTACTCATTTCCACTGGATTTCTTTTTTCTGGAATTAATTATTGATCTACAATGCTTTGTGATGACAGATTTTGTGATGACAGTGTTTCCATGTGTAATTCGGCAACTAATTGCTTTTAATAAAGGGTTATACTATGACTTATACTGTATTAACTTCTTTAAATGTACTCTATCATTTGATCTTCAAAACAACCTTATTATGTAGAAAATATTATATGATTCCCAGCTTATGGATGAGGAAACTGAGCTGAAACTTGCACAAAGTCACAGAATTAATTCTAGAGCCTGAATTTGAACCTGATTCTCCGATTCCAAAGCCTTCATTCTTCTTCACTCTGCTTATGAAAACTAGACTAGAAGTTCAGCAGGGATAATTTGACCTTGAGATTCTGTCCGGAGCCAAAGAGCCCGGTCATAGCCTGCCCAGAGTCACGAAGCCCTGCCAATAGCCCTCTGACGCTAAAGATACAAGTGCTGTGACCTTTCCGCTCTTTTCTCCTTCTTACTGCTTGCACAGCCCTAGGCGTAGATCACTGCTGCTTTGCTTTAGATAGCTGAGAAATTTCCATTTCCTGAAATGATTTGCCCTATGGTTTTTCCCAGAAAACATCTGCATACTTTCTTATCTGTTGATTCCCTCCTGCTGGCTATATAAGCTGTGACCTTCTGGCTAATAAACGAGACTTGATCA
>NW_007740068.1:6673-12811 GCF_000696425.1 Galeopterus variegatus
GGGTCGGGACAAGATTCAACACTTTAATCTTATTCTAAAAATTTCTAAACTCTCAGTTTTTGACTTCTGTTTGATTTAACTTCTGTTTTCTCTCTGACTCTGTTCTGGTCATGCTCAAGTTCACTTAATGTTCATCCTCTCAATTTTATTTGAAACACTATTGGCATAACCAAGGAATGACCAAGAAAGCTGAGAGCATCTTACTTTATAAGGGACCTGGCCAAAAACCCGACAAAGCAACAGTGCTCTTCCTTCCTTGGTTGATGTGACAATAGCATCGAGTCTCTCAACTGTCCATCCATAATTAAACAAAGCTGAAATAAAAGGAAGCAAAATCAGAGGGTGCCAAGTGAATTGACGGGTGTTCCTTTCAGCTGAGAGCCTATAAGTACATTTTGTTCGTCATCCATATATCCTGGGAAAAATATTTCTAATATTTTATCATAGCTATAGAACATGAATTCTGTGTATTGATCCTTTTATATGTGCATTGTCAGAGGGTTTAATTTATAAATTAGGTACAGTAAGAATTAACAATAATAATTAATAATAAAATAGAAAAATTATAACAATATATCGTAATCTAAGTTGTGTGAATGTGCACGCATGCACGCTGTCTCTTTATCTCTCAATATCTTGTACTGATCATGGGTAAATGAAATGTGTAAAGCAAAACCATGGATTGGGGGAACTACTTATTATATATGTTTACATAAATATATAAAATACAGTAAATATAATGAAATATATGAAATAAAATACCTTTACCCCACTCTGCTTCTTTTCCATCTATCATCTTCTTTCTTATTTCCTTTATATTTAACCTTATTAAAAGACTAGAGTCACCATCTCCATTTCCTCACATTTTATCCATGTTCACTCATTTGTTTTGGTTTTTACTACACCATTCCATCAAATCTACAGTTAACGATAAACTAAGTTCATGAAACACTTTTTCTTCTTACCTGAGATTTACTACAGTTTCTGGTATTGATGAATCCCTCTTTCAGAAAGAAATTTAAAATTGTTCCTTAAAACTTACATAGCTTCAAAGAAATATGTTTCAGACAGTTGAAGTGTTTTTTCTATGACATATATATCTTCATATGTTGGAGTCAACATCTCAATAAAATGTCTATGATAAACTAAAACTTTCAATAATGGGCACATACCAACACTCCTCACACACCAACCACCACTGTGAATATAATATAAGCCCTTCTTAGTGTCCCTGACTTTTGTTTTGGCACATATACACGGCCCGGAACATTGTTTAAAGTTGTCTCTGTCACAGTGACATTTTCATCATATATGAGTGGGACTTGAAAGCTCACAAAGAACATTGCAGTGTTCATGAAATGGATTATTCCTGAGAGTTCAGCGAAGAGAGCCTAGAAGGAGAGATAGAGGAGAAAACCCCACAAGATTACAATTATCAAACGCTAATGTTGTTTATGGACACAGAAGTATGCATATGTGCTCCCAATGGTCCTGTGTTATATTCTCACAGGTGAGTCTGAATGTCAGAAACTGGAGGTTTAGAGACATTCTTATAAGAGTTAGAGGGCAGAAAAGAAAGAAAAATCATCATTTTCTCTGGGCCACTGTGGGCATTCATATGGACATTGACAAATTCATGGCTTTCCACGCTTTTGGTTGTCCTCCAAGAATTACCATTTCAATAATACAGGCAGCTGGAATTATTAGTGACTAGCTTTCACCTCCCCATTCCAAAGATTGTGTATCTCAAATTCCCTAGATTATGTGTATCTCTGTCAGGCCTTAAAAACCAACGCCATCTTAAGTGACATTACAAGTGGATTAATGTGGCAGCCTAAGACAGCACCGGGAGGAAGTAGGGTGGGAGTGTCTCCAGGAACCTTGCCTTAGCCCTTATTGGCTGCACTCGTGAACACTGCATGATTGCAATAGATAGGCATTGAGACAGAACCCTTAAGCTGATTGGAGGATGTAAAAAAAACCTGCCTTTCCCATTTGCCTTTAAAAGCAAGTGCTTGTGGGCTATTAAACGGAACTGCCAGACAGAACCCCCACTGCGTCTGAGTGTCCTTTTACCTGGGCTGTTTGGGGGGCCGGCAGTGTGCTCACCTCTCTTCATGGCTCTCTTCCCCCATTTCCTTCCAAAGGGGACAGGAGAGAAGGAGGAATCCGGGCCGTTCACTCGCTCACCAGAAGGAACGAGGCTAGGGCTGTTTGGGTCGGCCGCTGGCGGGGACCCGACATATCTCAAATTCCCAAGATTGTGAATCTATTCCTATCAAGATACTCATAGTAGTGTCTGTGTTCTGTCAAAACCATAATTGATGGAGAATATAGTCTAGAAGGAAAGAGAACATTTAGACGTGTTAGAATTAGATATCTGACCTACTTAGATTAAAGGTAGTAATGGCCTCACTGCCAATGTAAAATGTGACTCTGTTAATGTATAAAATACAGTGGCAAAGCAAATATTTAACTTAACACCTACAGTAGGTCCCTATTAAGGGAGAGTTTTGAGAAACCAAGTAGCTGTTGTAATAAAATATTGTGGAAAAAATGATGCATTCAAGTAGTCACTGCACTTGAAATGTTACAGAAAGAAAAATTACATTCTCAGGGTTTAAATCTTTCATCTCAAATCACAATCAGTAAAGTAGATACTTGCTACACCTTCCCTGAAAGAAATCTCTTATCTCTTACATTTCCACCTGAAAATAGAACCCAAGTTTGACCTTGCAGACTAAGAATTGCAATGCGGGAGAATTCACAGTCCTACTAGATGTCTTTGGTGAAAGTAAAAGTTTGGTCTAATGATCATATCTAAATGATATTCTAAGTACAGGACTAGAAACATTTGTATGGATTCTGTTGAACCTGAACACCCTCAACTCCCAAATCCCACCAAGCCTCTCCTAGCAGGAGCAGGAGCAGGAGCAGGAGCAATCAGTCTCAGCCGTAGGTGAATTTAAGGAAGATTATATGCCAGAATTTCCCTGATATTGTAGAGGAAGAAATCCAAAGGCCTAGGAAAGTAGCATTTTAGGATCTAATTTATTATTGTAACTCACAACCCATCCCCCTGTATATTCTGGTAAAACCCAGAGGTTACTCTCAACACAAGAACATTGAGAAATATATTAGAGAGAGGAAACCTAGCATCTTAGCAAAAATACCTATAGTGGCAGTCATCTACTGTCAGTAATAACAGTGGAAGATTCTGACATTGACATGGGCCTGCTGATATCAATGAGGATGATGAGATTCCAAAGTGTTGTAGGCCAAGTGGCAGGGATGAACTACCAGATGCAAGGTGGATGTGTTTACTGAAATGAGCAGCAGTTGTGAAGCATAATCTCAGAGATCTCTGGTAGTAACTAAGTGATCATGATGTCAGGAAAACTGAAGGGATTGGACAGATGCCTACGGTCTGATATAATCATGGCTTCTCACTCAATTCCCAGAGCTAAGCCACTTCACAAATCCAGATTCCTTGAATAAATGGGATGCCAGGGGACCCTGAGGGAGGCCCACACACTCTCACAAATATGTACTGTAAATTTGCCTCCCCAAAGAGAACCAAGAGCTTTGTTCAGCATTAGGGACCTTTGACTTTACCTTGCAGAAAAGGGGATGCCCAGGCTTTGGAAGGATGGCACTGGGCACTTGTTCTGAAGTGATATTAGTTCCTGGTACCCCAAAGCTGCCATGGTCCATCAGATAGAGAGCAAAGGATACCAACTAACAAGTAGTGTTTTAAACTAACTTCATATTAAAATAGCTCCAGGGGGTCTGAAAACCCATGCTCTGTTTATTCGCCCAGTTTCTCTGAATAAATAGTTGAAAAATAAATGTATTTTGCTATTGACAGCGTCCTTATATTAGCTCTATGTTTCATCAATTGAGAGATACTATGAAAGTCAGGATCAAGTATTAACACCTGAAACCAACTGCTTCTCCCTATGAAATAGTACAACAAACAAAATCAATAGTACCTACCAGAGAATCACAAAGATTAATTTCACAACCAACCATTTATAAGATTCAGAGGTGATGATTTCTGTTAAAGTGTAAAGGCAACAAAAATCTTCCCATTGACCAAACTGTAGCCAGGCTTCTTGACTAGCCTTCAACCTCAGCCTATAAAAACTGCAGATTCTCAGCACAAATGATTTTGTCCACTCCCTTCTCCCACATTACAAGACTTAAACAAACACTAACCTAGTTTCTAATAGCTCAAGGCTACATCCCTAGGATGACCTTAGCTCCATTAAAGTGCCTGCCTGAGGAAATTCAAGTCTGTCAAAAAATAAACAGTTTGTTCTAGTCAGCACCTGACTACAGGCCCCTGCCCACCCTTTCTTAGAGCATTTACTAAAAAGGGCTTATGGTTAAGAATCCTTCCTCTGTCCCATTGAGGTTGTGAATCTCCTATAATTCACTATAATTATAAAATTATAAATTATAATTCTCTATAATTTCTCTCAAGGACCTGAGAGGGCCTCTGTCTCCCAGTCCCTGTGGGAGGATAGAATCCCAACTTTCATAATTGCCAGCTAGCAGACACAGCTTGCATAATTGCATTTACATCGACCAACCCTTTGTAATTTTTCACTTCCCCGACTCTACTGAGTCTCTTCTCTACTCCCACATTTTCCTTTTAGAACACCCAGTCACTCTGTACAAACTGAAGTTTAGTCGAACCCTTAACACTTGACCCTCTTCCCTATGGCAATAGTATACTTCTGATTAAAGTCTGTCCTTACCACATCAAGTAGTGTCCTGCTTTGCTTATCTTCAACAAAGTGTATTGTCTATGTGACCTGTGCAGAGGACAGGTGAACATTTGAGAAATACAGTGTAATTATCCTAAGCTTAATCGGATGGTGATTCCAATTTCAGCTGCTCTTCCAGATACGATCTCTTTAATAGAGCAAATCAACACAGCCTCTGTCATCTGGTATGATTTGGCTTTTGTATTCCTTCTGTACCAGTTAGCAAGGAAAGTAGTGCACCATCACTGTTTTACTTCAAATCTGTGGGAACTCTCCTACTGTTTATATAATCTAGTCTACAAAGATCTTGTTGTCTCTACATGCCATGGGATGTCACATTGATATCATCAAACATCTAGATCGGGTGGTCAGGAAACAGCAAATACCATATATTCTTTGGTAAGTCACATCGTAACAAAGGATGCATGATAAACCTCATAGAAATTTAGGGACTCACCACCTTGGTGAAGTTTCTAGGTGTCTAGAAGTCTGGGGCTTATTGAAATATTCTCTCCAAAGTGAGAGAAAGTTGCTATACCCTTAACCCTCACCACTAAGAAAGAGGAACAATGCTTGTTGATAATGGTCCCAAACTACCCCCAATTATTTGTCATATATGATTCTAAACCTGTTAGTTTTAAGTGGGAACGAAAGACAGAAGAAGCTCTGTATCAGGTGCAGGCTGCTCTGCAAACTGCTCTCCTTCTCAGAGCAGGTCCAATGGCATTCAAAGGGTCCGGGGCAGGGACGGATATGGGATGGAGATTGTGGCATGCCTTGCTAGAAGTTCATGCACTTATGATTTTTGAGCATATTCATTCCTTTTCTTCTTCCACAAATAAATATGTCCTCTCTGAGATAAAGATCCTGGCTTGCTTTAGGCACTGGTAACACTACAAATTCTCAGTGAAAACACAGCTGCATTGCTCCTTCATTAGTCATTTGCACCCACTCCTTTCTGTACTTTGTCTCTAATTAATAAGCATTTTTAACAAAGACAGATAGAAATATATTTACATATAATTACAAATATACACACACATATATAAGAATATGTACATCATATGTATAGCACTCACATGAAAACCAGCATTTCTTTTTTGATCAAATTTACTCTAGATCCTGGGATTTTTCTGTGCTCTAATGCTTCTACTTTTACTCCAATTGCAGTAACTATATCTCCAGTTTCTTCATTTATGTAACTCTCAAAGTATTTGAGATTCACCAAAACAAAATTGTCATCACAGGAATAGTCAATAAGATAACCACACCTTTACGTTTTATCTATTATAACATTTATCATTTCATCTACCTTTTGTTCTTGTTCAATTTGAAAGTCTTCTATTTTTTTACAGATTCTTCAACG
>NW_007740068.1:13313-13824 GCF_000696425.1 Galeopterus variegatus
CATCTACCTTTTGTTCTTGTTCAATTTGAAAGTCTTCTATTTTTTTACAGATTCTTCAACGAATTCTCACTTTCTCTTACATAAGCTGTACTTCCTTCAGCCTGCCTGAGTTTTAAAAGAAAAGATACATTGAAGTTACTTCTTTCTAACCTGATCATTTGTTGGCTTGGCAAGTTCACCAATGAAAGTCCCCTTTGAGAGAACTGGGGACCGCAATCCCCTGAGTTCTCTGTGAGAACTCAGAGAGGAGCCTATAGCAATGAAGTGTGCAGGGACTTCTTTTTGGCCAATGTCAGAGGACTCTCTGAAGCATAAGTTTCTTTTAGCAGAGGGCAGCAGGTCCTCAATGCAGGTGAAATGTTCTATGACTTAAAATGTACTGAATGTCCACTATGTGCAAAGCACAGTACAAGAAGGTGTGATTGATTCAAGATGCTTGTGATATAGTTTCCAATCCTCATAGACTCCGTGAATAAGCTCTATTCTACTCATAAATAAACTCTAACACAAG
>NW_007740068.1:15687-16371 GCF_000696425.1 Galeopterus variegatus
GATAGTGATAATGGTGCCCCATGTGAGGTGACTGTACTTCACAGAACAGAGACTGACCTTCAGAAGGAACAAAGGATGCATCCAACATTCATTCCAATAAGGAAACATAGACAACCATGGGGTAGTCCAGGATGTCTAAGGCAAGGTCTAATTTAGTTCTTGTCACCCAGACGTTTTTCTTTTTTTCTCTTTTTCTTTCCTTTCATAGGCACTTCACTATTAAAAGAAGTGCAACATGAATTACAGCTTCAAGGTCTCTTGAAAGCAACTGGATGTAAAGCAACTGAACGCCAGCTCATAAAACTATTATGGGTAATTAGACCACAATGCCCTTGGTATCCATGAGAAGGGAGTCTTGATTTAGAGGACTGGGAACATACTGGTAGACAGTTAAAACATGACATCGGTCCCATGAAGCCTTCTCATTTCACAACATGGAATTTATGCAAAATTGCCTTATGGCCAATACAAATTCCTAAAACCACAGCTAAAATGGAAAATTAAAAAACAGGATGTTCCATCTCCTTCTGCCCCAGATTTCCCCCCACCACCACCTCCTTTAGATTTGCCTCCCTCAGAGTTTACTCCTATCATGAAACAATGTTTCCATGAGAGACATCAAACTGAGGGAGAAATGTTACATGCCTTTCCTGTCATCTGAGGTGGAAATCAAGGGCCTCAGCA
>NW_007740068.1:18299-19034 GCF_000696425.1 Galeopterus variegatus
CCTAGACATATAAATAAAGAAAGAGGAACAAAGGGTTTTGGTAGTACTGAAGCTTACTGGGTTACAAAGATAAATAATAGAAGACCCCTCCTTACTCTCACTGTAAATCAAAACACAATACGTTTAATTGATTCAGGAGTAGATATTAGTATAATTGCTTCCAAAGATTGGATTCCCTCCTGAAAAACTTATACCTCTTTCATGACCATATGTGGATTGGGAGGAACACAAACCCCACGCCAAAGTAAATATTCTTTCAAATGTATAGGACCTCAAGGACAAACTGCTATTATTGTGTCTTCCATACTGGATTTCCCCATTACTTTATGGGGGAAAAATTTACTTACATAAAGGGGTGTTTACATAGGCACTTCCCCCCCAAATTGATCATGAAGGCCACTGCCAAACTCCTGCTGCTCAAACTGCAATGGATTACTGGACCCCCTGTTTGGGTAGAGCAATGGCCTCTTCAAGGAAAGGAATTACAAGCTCACCTTCTAATACAATGACAATTACAAGCAGGACATACTGAGCCCTCATATTGTCCTTGGAATACTCCTATTTTTTTGCATCCCCCTCCCCCAAATCAGGGAAATGGAGACTTTTACATGATCTCTGACAAGTTAATGCTTCCCTTGGCACAATTCATGCATTACAATCTGGACTCCCTAACCCACCACTTATCTCAAGAGGACATCATCTTATTATTATAGACCTAAAAGACTGAGTTTTTGG
>NW_007740068.1:19911-23259 GCF_000696425.1 Galeopterus variegatus
CCACTTATCTCAAGAGGACATCATCTTATTATTATAGACCTAAAAGACTGAGTTTTTGGGGTTTTTTTTTAACCATTCCTTTACATAAAGATGATAAAGAAAAATTTGTATTTTCCCTTCCCAGCATTAATGCTGAGGCTCCTTCACAAAGATATCAATGGAAAGTTCATCCCCAAGGAATGATCAACAGGCCTAGTATTTGTCAAGATTTTGTGGATCATTCTTTGCACCCTACCCAAATGGCTTTCCCTGATGCATTAATTTTTCATTATATGGATGATATTCTTGTTGCCCATGCAAATTCAAATATACTGTCTCAAATCTACTTACATATCTTCACTCATACAAAAGAAGTAAGGCTTCAAATAGCTCCCCCCAAAATTCAGAAAACAGAATCATGGAAATATTTAGGTTATGTTATTACACAAAGATCTGTTCATCCACAATGAATTTCTTTATCTATCAAAAATCAATTAACCCTTAATGATTTACAAAAACTTCTTGGTCATATTAATTGGCTTTGACCTTCTATGGGAATTCCTACATTATCAATTACAAAACTTATTTAATGTTCTTAAAGGAGATCCTGATCTCTCCTCACTACATGTCCTCTATCCCCATGTGAAAAAGGAACTGCAACAGACTGAGCTTTGGTTAAGTTCATGACAGCTCGACCACATTACTCCAGAGGAAACTATTCATTTCATCGTCCTAAACACCCCACATAGCTCTACTGGGCTAATAAGCCAATTTCTTCCAAATGTAGGAGTTGTCACCTATTCCTATTTCAGGTGTTTTAACCATATTTATAGATGGCTCTGGAAAGTCAGGTGAAGGATCTGTTACCTGGTATGAACAAGGTTCTTACAGACATTTCCTTACCCTTCATCATAGTTCCACACAACGAGCTGAACTAGCAGCTGCTACTGCAGCTCTACAGCATTTTCCTCATCAACCACTCAGTACAGTGGCTGATTCTGTTTATGTAGTTGGTACTTTGCAAGTTATTCAAGATGCTTTGATTCACGAAGGAAATGCTGCTACTCTCCTTGAAATGTTAGACAATTACAAAAATTAATTCAATGTAGAAATGATCCTTTCTTTGTAACTCATATCAGATCTCATTCTGGGTTGCCGGGACCTCTTATAGGAGGTAATAGCCAAGCTGATAAATTAGTAATGTACATAAATTCTATACAAAAAGCTATGGCTTCTCATCAATTTTCTCATCAAGGTGCTAAAGCACTGGTTCATTCCTTTCAAATTCCTTACATACACGCTCAAGAAATCATTCGTGCCTGTCCAGATTGTCAAAGATATTCTGAAACAGTCTCCCCAGGTAGCATTAATCCTTGTGGATTAAAAGGAAATAAAATTTGACAAATAGATATTACTCATTTTGACCTTTTTGGGTGACTTAAATATTTACATGTCATTGTAGACACTTAGGATTTATTCATGCCACTGCACGAACAGGAGAAACTATAAAACATGTACAGAAAGGTCTTTTTTCTTCCATTCACTATGGCAGTTCCAACACAAATTAAAACTGACAATGGGCATGCATACACCTCTAAAGCTTTTCAAATGTTTCGTGATGTATGGAATATTAAACATGTCATGGGAATCCCTTATAACCCCACTGGCCAAGCCATTATAGAAAGAGCTAGTGGCCTTATTAAGTCACAGTTACATAAACAAAAAAGGGGGAATATGGAGGGAAATTTCAAACCACAAGTACAATTAATGAAAACATTATATATCTTAAGTTTTTAAAATTGTAATTCACGATATTTGACAGCACTGGATTGACACTTTACTCCCCGTAATGAAAGGCCTAAACCTTTGGTTCTGTATCGTCATCCCTTTCAAAAGCCACAATGGTTGGGTCCTGTTGAGTTATTAACATGGGGAAGATGGTACGCTTCTGTTCTGTCTCCTACAGGTCCTCTTTGGATGCCTGCTAAGGCCATTCAAACATATCATGTGGCACCAAGTGAGACCAAATCCAATCCCTGAATTACAGAATCTGGCAGTACAACCATCTCCAGGAATGCTGAACAAAAAGAAGTGGAAGACGGATCCATTGGCCCCCATGATGCTTTTTTCTGGACCAACTTAGGGTGATTTTAAAAAGCTTACCACACAAGCAGAAAATACATTGGAAATTGCTGGAACACCCAAGGCATCTGAAAATTTATTCTTGGCCATGCTTGCTTACATAACTATAAGTTCCAAAGGTCCAAAGGTAACATGTCTTCTCACAGTATATGAGCTCCTCTATTTTATCCAACCTTCCATAAGTATAAGTAATAACTTTATTGGACCCATGTCCTGTTTTTGATTTGATTAAATGGGAAGATACAGAGTCTCCTTTATCATCTAATGATACAACATACATGGGAGGGAACTGGTCTCCCCTTCTACCCCTTACAAGATTGTGCATTAAATTATGATAAAGGGGGCTATCATAGCAGATGGCATAAACTTCTTCATGACTGGTATTTTCTTACAGAGAAATTACCTTTGTGTGCTGTACATAATTTCACTGCTAGCAATTTCTGCATTCCTTTTCAAGCTCAATGGTATATGAATCATATTGTAAAAGACCCTAATCATACTTTAGCTGTAAAATATCAGATAGTCATTTTCACAGCAGGAGTAGGTAGAAATTCTGTAATGAGAAAAAAACCGTCCTAAACCCAGTATCCCTGTATGTTCTCATCCTTGGATTTCCATTGGACACAGTCAAGACCTTAACTGGATTTCTTGCTGCTCTACTAATTTTACAGAAAACACATTGTTTAATGATTGGACTTCAGAAAATTGGGGCCCACGTGATTTATTGATACTGGATTCTATTACCACCTGGAATTATCCTCTTCCTTTTAATTATTCTGGTCAATCATCTCAATGGAATCCTGGTTTGGTGGGTCCCCTTTTGAGGGTGTGCTATAATCAATATTATACTCCCCCCAAAAAAAATCTATTTGGTGTTTAGCCACCCTATTTTTCTCTCATATTATCCAACAAGGGGAATTTCAAAAAAATAATAACTTACACTGGATAGCTAATGATACCATTAACTCAGTTATGATCTGCACCTCTTGACCATATATATTAGCAAACACCTGTTATTTCAATCATTAATTTTACTTCTTCTAAAGGGTCTTATATTCAAGGATTCAATATTACTCTTCCTGCCAAATCTACTTGGTTTACTCCTTGCATTTGCATTTTAACATTTCTAATCTTAATATCTCTTATATGTTTATATTAAAACAAAGAACAGAAGCATGGTTGCCCATTAATCTTTCTCATAAATGGATGGGATCTTCTACTCTGGAA
>NW_007740068.1:24393-25746 GCF_000696425.1 Galeopterus variegatus
TGCACCTGCTATACTTGCTTTATCTCACTCTATCCAACTGACATGAAAACTGAATGGATATTTTCAAAATGTAACTTCTGAACTTCTAGCACAAACATACATAGGCCAAAAAAATCTTACAGAGACTTGATGCCTTAGAGGCAGCGGCGTCTTGGCTTGGTGAACATCAACAAGCACTGGGGGCATGAGATCAACTCTGTGATGTTGGATATCATTCCATGTGCATAACTTCTATTCCTTTCAACACCACTACTTCTTGGGAGGATGTTCAAAAATTCATGGAGCTTTTCACTCTGATTTAAATTGAGATACTAATAACCTTAAAAATAAACTTCAAAGACAAATGCTTCAACTCAAAAAGAAGTTCAAAATGCCACTATTAATCATTTAACTGATTTGGCTCATTGGCTCAATCCTACTAATTGGTTTTCAGGACTTAACATCAGATTATGGATTATTGCTGGGATAGGTATATTATTTTTCCTGTGTTTTCTTGCAGTGTTGAAGGCATTACACCACCTTTTCCACAGGACTCTCTGTGCAGAAGCCATGATGACTCTACTATGAAAGAATCCTCATCTCTTGACTCCTGAACCTACTGCAAACATCTCTGTAGATTTAACCTTTTTCAAAACAAAAAAGGGGGAGATGTGGGAACACAGTGGCCTGTTCAGACTAAAGAGTGCACGAAGGGCAAAAGCCTTAAGTGCACAGTATCAGAACATTATGTGCTGAAAACAGCACATACTGGAAACAGCAAAGATGTTCTGATTCATTAGTAGGGAACACTGAGATCACTTTCTGTCCTGTTCGCATACTCCTTTCTGTACTTCTTTTGATACTGTACTTATCTTGTTACATGGCCAAGGTCTTGATATTACAATAAAAGATGAGACAAGCCTGAGCTCGGGGCTGCACCTACTCTCTCCTTTCTTGTGGAAGTTAGCTTGGTGTAGTCCCTCTGGGCCCCTCATTGCTTTCAGAAAGCTGGGCTCTGAGTAATCCTTGCATGTCTGTCACTGAGAGGATAGTGACATGGCTAAGGCCCTCAGTCCCCCCAACTTGGCATGGGAGCCCAGGGGGCTTCCAATTCTTTTAGGTTTTAGAGGTGTCCTTTGGTGTTGTTAAACTTTTACATGCTAATATCAAAACTTTGGCTCTGATCGGTGGGTATTTTTGTTTTCTCTTTCAGTTCTGTGTTGAATTATTTACTACTCCCACCACTTGTAAACTCTGCACTAAAACTAATTCGTCATCCTTTGGTTACTTATAAAATGGGAGAACTTCCTGTGGGAATCAGCACTTGAGTCCTGTGGTTGAGCTAAATTGCTGCTTTGCTGCTGATTCTCTGGG
>NW_007740068.1:26411-28397 GCF_000696425.1 Galeopterus variegatus
AATTGCTGCTTTGCTGCTGATTCTCTGGGGAAGGCTTTTTGTGCAACTCAGGTTTTAATTGCTGACCTTGTAAGTACTTCCAGGTCTTGTGAGGTTTGGTATACCTGGGTTGTGTGGAAACTCTGGTCCGGGTCTGAGTCTTTTTAGCAAACTGCACCCCCTGCAGTTTTATATTCCTGACCAATCTACACTGAGTGGGCCTGTGCTGACTGGAGGGCAGATTAACTGTCCATGTTGTGTCCCAATGTTCCCCCAGTGGGCCCATCTCCCCCACCACCTGCAGTCCAAACACTTTCCATGGGCTGAGCCATACACTCATCCCTTGTGATGAACACTAGCCTCTGTGTGGCTCCTTTCTTCAGTTGTCTGTGGCTCCTCCCTCCTAGGTGGGTCCATGGGAACCCTGTTAGTGGTATTGCTGGCCTGGGGGCCACCAAGGCTGTCTTCTCTCCTGCTACCTCCACATAACTTCATACAAAGGGCACAGCACTGGCTTTTGCCAGCTCTTGCTCCATGAGCTCACCAGGGCCATCTTGTAGTAGTTGGGGCTCAAAACTTTTTAATAGCTATAAATTGGTTGATTGTGGGAGAGGGTAACACTGGGGACCATCTATTCTTCCATCTTGATTGGAAGTCCCCAAATTAGTTCTTGATGATACCTAATCAATCATACAAAGGCCTATCACCTAAGAAAAAACTAATAACATTGGATTTCTGATTATTTGAAGTTGAGAAACAGTGTCTAGGCCATTGGCTGCACCACATTAGAGTTTTGTACATAAATGTGGTTATTCAGCAATTTGGAAACTCAAAGATCATTGGGCTTCCACATTTCTACTGTTTGGAGGCCAACCCATGTATCTCGGAGAAGGTGATAGGAGCAAAAAAAGTAAGCAGGGCTGGAAGAATCAATGGCAAATGAAAAAAAAAGAGAACAGAAGATGATAAAACTAATGTTTAAAAAAATGATTTCAAACCTAGGAGCTTCAAACTGTCCCACGGCAACTAAGGTAAACCTTTCAATCTGGTAAGGGTAGAAAACTCTTTTCCCAAGTGCGAATAATCCCTATTCTGAGACAGGTCTGACAGCCTTATTAGATTGTGGTCTTACTTCCTGCCAAGGCCAGATGCAGCCTCACAGCCTTTTCCAGGTAATGCTCAGCAATCTATCACAATTGGCATTGCAGTTAAATATATTTGATATTTCTATTCTGGGAGATAATGCTGCGTATCACAGACTTTTGAGAGCTGATTCCATTCAATGATTTCCATTTATTTTTGTCATTGAATTATTAAAAGTTTAATTTACCATTCTTTATCTTATCCTCAAATCGATTGGCAAAACACAAGGCAGGACCTTTTACAGAATACATCAGTAAGAATGCATTTTCATGTCTGAATCCAAGATTATTGCTTATTATTCTATTGCAAAATTCAAGCAAGCTTTGGGGGTTTTATTGGGGAGGGCGGGGGGATTGGAGGGGTGGAAAAAATTGGCTATTTCATCAATCGGTGATTGATCTTATAGGGGTTTTGAAAGATGTCAGGTTATATGGTGATTTGATGTAGTTTGGCAAATAAATTAGATTTGTTTTACCAAAAGAGTGAGAGCTTTAAGTTATTATAAATCTATACTTTTCATCCACAGGAAACCACACAGAACAAGAAAGTAAACCATAATCAATAAACATGATAATAAACTATTTTTTCAAAGAAACTAAGACAGAAAACCCATGGACTACAAACTATGTGCAATATTGGATGAAAGCAACTGAAACTAGCAAAATTACACAAGAAAACCACAGTGGTAGGGCAGTATAAAAGATGAAAAGGGAAAGTGAAGGGTGTTAAAAGTGGCGGATCTTAGAAAAAAACAATCAGTATTTTCTCCAAGAATGAAAGTGCCTTGCCATGATGAAAGACTCCCATGGTGGAATTAAGCATATCAAGGACTGATTATTGAGATAAGCAACTAAAAAAAAAAAA
>NW_007740068.1:29882-32260 GCF_000696425.1 Galeopterus variegatus
TATAGGCAGATATTTGGAAATCATTGCTAGTCAAAAGGACAAAGTGACTAAAAATTGCTAGTAGTACTGATACCAGTAGAACTTTTTAATAAGACTTGAAGCTATATTCCAGTGATACTGATCAAATACAATAACATATATGCTAATAAAATTGCGAAAGTATGATGGAATAAGTAATAAGAAAATGAAAATAAGGCACATATCACACTTATTCAGAGCTACATTAAAGGCCAGAAGAGAGTGTTGAAATATGCAAGAAAAGAGATAGTGAGCTAAGTGTTTAATACCCAGGCTAAGTGTTCTTGAATTAGCCTTCTTTTTTATTCTTTTTCTTTTCTTTCTTTCTTTCTTTTTTTTTTTTTTGCTAAAGGGAGGCAATTCACTATGGAGAAGGTTAAAGAAGATAATGCATGGTTTCATTTCCAAGTAATTATCACTAGGAAAGAGCCACTTGTCTTTGAAGGACAGCAGAGGACACTGGGTGGGTGATGAGCCAGTCAACTGCCGCAGCTCACCCTCCTACAAGTGGGAGTGATATGTGTACAGTTTCCCTTGGCCTTTTACCAGTTAACTTTTTTACAAAATATTTCAGTAAGAATGCATTTTCAAGTCTGAATCCAAGATCATTGCATAGAACGCTACAACTAATCATGGTGCTGCTCAATCCTACCTTTTCTGAAATTTATACTTCAAAAATGCTTCATTCTGGCAGCACTCATGCCATGAAACCCACAATAAGATTTTTTGCTTTTCTCAGCCAGCATCGATTATTTTTTGAATACTTAAAATAAAAGCTACTTGAACACATCCTTCATATTCATTCTGTTAGGGGTCTGAATTAAGGAATAGTTTTATAATTCCTGGCATATATATAAAGGTTTTAACAAATTTAAAATCAGCAAGCACTGTTAGAGTACAGAAATGCTACTGATTTTT
Source organism: Galeopterus variegatus (assembly GCF_000696425.1). NCBI lineage: Eukaryota > Metazoa > Chordata > Mammalia > Dermoptera > Cynocephalidae > Galeopterus > Galeopterus variegatus. The sequence goes on from NW_007740068.1 coordinate 30,819, forward strand.
GTGTGTTGATTTTGCATCCTGCAACTTTGCTGAAGTCATTTATCAACTCTAAGATTTTTTCTGTAGAGGCTCTAAGTTATTCAATATATAGGATCATATCATCTGTGAACAGGGACAGTTTGACTTCATCTTTTCCAATCTGATGCCCTTTATTTCCTTCTCTTCTCTTGTTGCTCTGGCTAATACTTCCAACACTATATTGAATAGTAGTGGGCATCCTTGTCTAGTTATACTCCAACAGTGAAAATGCAGAAAAAGAAATCAAGAAAGCTAGCCCATTTAGAATAGACACACAAAAAATAAAATGCTTAGGAATAAAGTTAACCAAGGATGTGAAAAATCTCTATGGAGAGAACTACAAACCACTGCTGAGACAAATTAAAGAGGACACAAGAAGATGGAAAGAGATCCCATGCTCTTGGATAGGAAGAATTAACATTGTGAAAATGTCCACATTACCCAAAGTGATTTACAGATTCAATGCAATCCCCATCAAAATTCCAATGACATTTTTCACAGAAATGGAAAAAAAACTATCCAGACATTTATATGGAATAACAAAAGCCATAGCCAAAGCAATCATGAGCAAAAAAAATAAATAAATAAAATAAGGCTGGAGACATACCTCACCTGACTTTAAGCTATACTACAAAGCTATAATAAGCAAAACAGCATGGTACTGGCATAAAAACAGACACGTGGAGCAATAGAATAGAATAGAGAACACAGAAATCAACCCATACACCTACAGCCATCTGATCTTTGACAAAGGCAACAAGTCTACACACTAGGGAAGAGACTGCCTCTTCAGCAAATGGTACTGGGAAAACTGGATATTCATATATAGGAGAATGAAACTAGACCCATACCTCTCACCATATACCAAAATCAACTCAAAATGGATTAAAGAATTAAATATACATCCTTAAACAAAAAAATTCCTTACAGAAAACGTAAGGGAAAACTCTAGGAAGTAGGAGAGGGTACAGACTTCATGAATATGACCCCCAAAGCACAGGCAACCAAAGGAAAAATAAACAAATGGGATTATACCAAACTAAAAAGTTTCTGCACAGCAAAAGAAACAATCAACAGAGTGAAATGACAACTGACAGAGTGGGAGAAGATATTTGTAAAATATACATCTGACAAAGGATTAATATCCAGAATATATAAGAAACTCAAACAACTTTACAGCAAAAAATCAAATAACCCAATTAAAAAACAGACAAAGGAGCCAAACAGGCATTTCTTTTTTATTTTTTATTTTATTTTTTTATTTTTTTATTTTTTTTATTTTTTTGTCTTTTTCCGTGTCCGGCAACGGATCGCAACCCTCAGTGTCACCCCCGTACCAGACCGGGACCAGCAACGGGATCAAAACCCTCAGTGTTGCTCCCGCGCCTCGCTCAGCCAGTGAGCGGGAACCGGTCTGTATGTGG
>NW_007740069.1:0-564 GCF_000696425.1 Galeopterus variegatus
CCCCTCATTCTTTCTTAAATGTGTCTGACAAGCTGGGACATTGTGGGAATAGTGGGGAAACTTGAATGTGGGCCAATTATTTGATGATATTAATAAGTAACTTTTTATTTTTTAGTTCTGACAGGTGTTTCCTGGTATAGAACCCACGTCTATTTTTTACGGATGCAATAAAAGTATAAAATATCGTCTCTATTTTACTTCAAATTTATCAAACAAGAAATATGGTAACTNAAAAAAATAGCCCAAAAGTCTCGATGTCTAACACCAACAAATTATGTGACCCTGGGCAAGTCACAGCTCCTCAGATTCATTTTTCCCCCCAATCTTTCTTATAAAGTAGAAATACCCTGGCAAACCCTTCCTGAACTACCAGGAAGATCTATTGGGATATCAGGAACATCAGCATATCTCCAGATACCAAATCTGGTGATAGGCTAGGTTTGAGAGCTCAGACACTGGGAACATTGAGGGAAGACTGAAGGAATGGAAATGTGTTTAGAGAGTACTGAAGAGAGATCCTCTCAGCTATGCCAGGTTATTCCTCCACCCCAGACCACACATTCA
>NW_007740069.1:2766-3267 GCF_000696425.1 Galeopterus variegatus
CTGTTGAAACCCGTTAAGTGATGTTTGTTCTCATTCAATAAACTAGTAAGTCAGTCCTCAATGGATTATACTGCATGGCTGGATTAACTGCTGTTGTATGCATAATGGAATAAAATACCAGGGTCACAGGGTGCGTGCACCCCATAATCCTCCTTCCAATTTACACTTGCAGTGTCTGGTAATTATTTTCCCCAGAAATTCCGATGTTTTATCCATTCATCCATTTATTTTTATTTTTCAGTGAGGGGGAGGCTGCTGGCCAGTACAAGGATCAAACCCTGGACCTTGGTGTTATCAGTGCCATGCTCTAACCACCTTCTAACCAGCTGAGCTGACCAGCCAGCTCCTCATCTATCAATCAGATCTTTAGTTATTTGTATTTTGGGTTTCTTTGTGTGTGTGTGATGGACCTATATACTTTGCCTTTCTTCCCTGGTTTCTGCTACAAACTAGGAAAGAGATTTTGTACAAGGGTTTCTGAAAGTTCCTGCTACCACCAAA
>NW_007740069.1:4665-5931 GCF_000696425.1 Galeopterus variegatus
ATCTGTGTATCAATCTTGTATCCTGCTACTTTTATAAACTCATTTATCGGTTTTTATGGTTTCTAGTGAATTCCTTATGGTTTTCAAAATACAAGATTATGTCATCTGTGAATAAAGATAATTGTACTTCTTCCTTTCCGATCTACATGTCTTTTATTTATTTCTGTTGCCAATTGTCCTGTCTAGTACAAAGATGAATAGATGTGGTGAGAGTAGATATATTTGTCTAGTTACTGATTTTAGAAAATAACTATATAGGGTGGGCTGTATGCAGCTGTGGTGGCAGTGGTGGCCAAGGGGAATGGGGTGAGTGCCAAGCCAGGTCAGCCCTAGGTGAGGGCATTGCTCTTCCACAAAAAGTTCTTTTCCCATCTGAGAAGATTTGTCTTACGTGGCAACAAACTCACAGAGTTGGAGCTGGGCTCCAAAATTTGGGCAATACCTGTTTTGCCAATGCAGCATTACAGTGTTTAGCTTACATGCTTCCTCTGGGCAGTTACAGGCTATCATGTAGACACTCTAAGACACGTCATGGAGAAGGATTTTGTATGGTGTGTACAGTACAAGCACATGTTACCCAGGCACTCGGCAATCCTGGGGATGTTATTAAACCAATGTTTGTCATCAACAAGATGCGGCAGATAGCTAGGCACTTTCGTATGGGACCCAAGAGGATGCCCATGAATTTCTTCAATACACACTTAATGCTACGCAAAAAGCATGCTTAAATAGCAATAAATTAAACAGACACACCCAGGCCATTACGCTTGTTTGTCAGATATTTGGAGAATACCTAAGCTCTAGAGTCAAATGTTTAAATTGCAAGGGCATTTCAGATACTTTTGATCTGTATCTTGATATAACATTGGAGATAAAGATCAAATGAGCTCAGTATTTCCATTTAAAAATATCATTTAAGGGAATTTTAAGCTGTCTGAGAAGATGGATACACTGTGCTTGTTTTCTACATTAATGAGCCATAAAAAGAATGGAATAGGCCATAAATACAGTATTTTGTAGCAGTCTTTACTAAAAATGCTACTACTTGTGTTTATCATTTATATCCTTGTATGTAACCACAAAATTGATTACACTTTAAACCATACATAACTTGCTGTGTTCTTCATTTTGTGCTATACTACAAACATTTTTATAACTCAGTTCACATATTCCATATTTTGTGTTATTGATTATGAATATTTCTATAGGGGATTTTATTGCTTTTAAAATAACAAATGTTAGGTATTAAAAAATAGAAAAACCTAT
>NW_007740069.1:7025-7842 GCF_000696425.1 Galeopterus variegatus
AAAAAATAAAATCTCATGTTATAAATTCTCTCCTGGAAATTACTTTTATTATTTTTTCCATAATCCTACCACACAAGCATGAAAACACTTTAATTTTTCCAGTTAGTTTTAAGCAAGCCCAGAGGTGAGGTTTAATAAGGATCAATGGCACTTTATCTGGGACAGGGCCCCTTCACAGCATGCAAATTACACAGTAACACCTAAAAAAAGAAACAGATTTAATTAAAAAGAGTAGAACCACAGGCTCTGGAAATTCAATTAAAGGATTTATGCAAAGGTTTGCTAGGTTTTTTATATGCAGTTACTGCTTACATAATGAGCTTTTCACGTTAAAAATCAATAGGTAATCTAGACTAGAAGATCATCCCCTTAAATACATTTTTGAAATCAGTTTGAAAAATAGTCCATCAACTGCTGTGACTACTCTTGCTGCTTCAATTACACTAAAAGCAATATTTAGATTGTAAGACGTGCTATGGAATAATCTATGTTTGGATGTTGCTTTCAAGGGCTCTTATACTCTTGAGTGCCTAAGATGATCACCTAGTAATTCGAGACTGTTAAACGTATAAGTAATTAATTTAATCACCAGCAAAAGCTCACAGACACAACCCCATCATATTTAAAATTGTTAAATGAAAGGGGAAAAAGAAGGAATTGAAAGGAGGGACGAAAGGGGGGAGGACAGAACAACTTTTCCTAAATTAGTCTTTCCTATCTCAATTGCCTATTGTATGTTGGCTACTTAGCCCTTGGAGATTTGCATTTCATTTAAAAACTCATTTAGGTTCTTCAACTGAGGAAGCAATTGGCTAGC
>NW_007740069.1:9476-10638 GCF_000696425.1 Galeopterus variegatus
TTTTTTTTTTAATTTGTTATTTATAAGAAAGAAATAACAAGCAAAGGACTGAAGAATCAGGTGCAATACCTTGAAAACATGTTAAGTGAAAGAAGCCAGTCAGAATGGAACAAATATGGTATGATCCTCTTTATATGAAATGTCCAGAATATGCAAAGCCATAGACACACAAAGTAGATTAGTTGTTGCCAGGGGCTGGGAAACAGGCAGGGTTCGGGATTGGGAGGTGCAATCATTGGGTACAGGCTTTCTTTTGGGGGTAATAAAAATGATGTAAAATTGATTGTGGTGCTGGTTGCACAACTCTGTGAATATATTAAAAGCCATTGAATTGTACACTTTAAATGGGTGAATTGTGTGGCATGTAAATAACACCTCAATAAAGCTGTTGTAAAAAAATAAGGTGCGGTTTATGGACTGTATGTGAACAACAGTAGCTTTAAGGAAAAGCAAACAAACAAATATCAAAAGGAAAGAAGTTGAAGGGAAAAAAAAAATCCTTCCTTCCCACCAAGGCCAACCTGATGAACAAAACATTTAAGTTTTCTCTATCTCTACAAAATATCTTCTATGACGATCAATTTAGAGAATGCATGAGGTAAGATGTGCAAACATAATGTATTGGCTTCCCATGGAAAACTGCTAAAATCAGAATAAGCAGAGCCTTCCTACCACATGAAAAGAGACCTTTAGTATAAAATGTTCCAGGTTAGTATGATCAAAATGTCAAATATGAGACTATTTCATAACAACGTGAGAGGTGTTAGTAATGGAAATTTGAACAATGTTAACACTTAAAAATTCAGCAGAACCATTTCAATCCATAAATGTACAGAAGTCATTTTACAGTGTGCTTAACAGTCAAGACCAAGAGCTGCTATAAAAGAAGACGCCCTCAATGTCACTTCATGTTCTTTTATTCTTATTATCACATTGAAATGTCTCTGTAAAGTGGTCTTGATAGGTAACTTTATTACACATTTCCAGACTATTCATTCTGAACAGAACTTCCTCCAAGAAATTAACAGATAAAGAGAGACCACTTTCCTGTCATCATCCCTAAATTAATACTGTAACTACAGAGAACAGGAATAGCAACGTGCATGTTATAAGGACGTGGAATGCTAGCCCTCCTAATGGCTCAGTAATCTTAGAGGTGACT
>NW_007740069.1:12241-13012 GCF_000696425.1 Galeopterus variegatus
TTTGTACTGACAGAAATGTATACTCTAATCTTTCTGAATTTCTCCCTTCAGAAACAATTATCAAGGCCCCCAAATTTTCCGCTATTTAAAAAAGGGACAAAGGCTTACAGAATTGATAGTTTGGGAATACCCTGTACTGGAAACCCAATGGCTTATGAACTATGAGGCTGGCCGCATTCCCTCAGGTGCTGCTTAGCAATTCCATTGTTAATGCACAGGTTACGTGAATGTGATATGCAGCCAGCCTTTTGCATTTGAGCTTCTCCATTGTTGGCATTTTAATTTGAAATATATACAGGCACGAATGTTAACAGTCTTACTTTTTCGTCTTTCAACCTTGATTTTTCATCAAACTTCTGATCACTGCAAGCATAGGCTCCAAAGAAAAATGTGTACAAATTGGCATCATAATACCTAATTGGAATAATCAAAGAAATGGCTTTACTGAATAAAGTGAAAAGTTTGACTTATGTAGCATGTCCAAAGAAGCATCTTTGTACTATGTGAAGTATGTATGGGTAGAATCAAAAACTGATAACTGTTATCTGGAATAGTTTGGGTAAATTGAAAGAAATTGCAAAGTGATGCATTAAAGTGCTTTAAAAGTTTATTTAATGTTTATACGTGTACCTCAGGATGACATTTACACTATTCCTTGGCACAGAAAATCATCATAGTCGTCATCATCATCATATTATTTTGACTAAGAGTGATAGAAATTTGGGCCGGCCCGGTGGCGCACTGCTACAGTGCGCCACTTGGGAGCGCGGC
>NW_007740069.1:13082-14229 GCF_000696425.1 Galeopterus variegatus
TACAGACCAGCCGCTCACTGGCTGAGCGAGGTGTGGGCGCAACACTGAGGGTTGCGATCCGTTGCTGATCACAAAAAAAAAAGAGTGAAGAAATTCTAGCCTAGTTCTGGCCAAAAGATGTTCGGGGACTAGTGCTTACATATTTTTTATCTTCTAATCAATATGGCTCACATAAAGATTTTTAAATACCATGAGACAATCACCATAACATAAATGTGTCCCAGAACAAAGTCACAGAAGAAAAGGGGTAATAATAATAGGAAAGGCAAGAAGTTCAAATATCACTTCAGAGATTTCATGCATCATAAAAATTTCCTAGATCATCACATCCCAAATCACCATGACAAATGTATTGGTGAGAAAAATCCACATGGTAAAAAAGAAAGTCCTCCTGTGTTAAAACTGGTAACTTCTTAGAAACATTGCATTGGAGTGTCTCTCATTTGAAGCAAAACTTATTATATGCAAACATTCACAAGCATTCAACCAAACACATGGGGAGAGGGGTGACCACTGTATTCCCAAAGAATCCTTATCTTTGAGGGTTATCCAGATCCCTTTCAAATCTGTATTCCATATTTGCATCAATATGTTTATCAGTGGTTCACGAACTGGCAGGAGGGAGGGAAAGCAGACCTTAGAGAAAGAAACATGCCTGACTGTCATGCATCTGCTGACCCTGGTCACTGGTTCTACAATGTGAGGGCTACTCTCTCTGCCATTCCTTTAATTTTGTCCTCTTGTTTGTTGGGTTGTAAGTGCAAGAAGACTGCTGCAGTTGGAGACATCAAATCTGCATCCAGGGTGGGAAGAGAGCAGGGTGAAAACACCAGCAATGCCTTGCCTTTTCATCAGGAAAGCAAAAGGTTTCCAAGAACGCCTGGCACAGTTTTCTGCTTTTCCTTGTTGGCTACAACCTGTCATGTGGCCATCCTCGGTTGCTAGGAAGGCTGTAAAGGTGACCACAGGATCACATTTTTCAGCCTTTACAGTAGAAGGTAGGCAATGGCACCTAGCACAGCAGACAAGGAGAGTGGAGTCTTGCTGCCCACAAGGCTGAGGTACTGGAGGACAAGAAACATGATTAATTATCTCTGGCTATCTCAAGAGTCAAACAGATGAAGAACTTGGGAAAAAGAAAAAAAAA
>NW_007740069.1:15300-16400 GCF_000696425.1 Galeopterus variegatus
AAAAAAAAATAACTGAGAACCTAAAGTGATTTCAAAGAAACAGAGAAACCACAGTACACCAGCTAGGACAGAGACTTGCTATGCCCCACTTCTCCCTGGGCACAGAACTAGCCTCCTGCAGTGCACAGGCATTCCCAGGCCTGGTCCTGAAAATGCGCTCACATGTGTTCACCCATGTTTTTCCCTCTTCTACCAGTTTCATGCAGACAAGCAAGACAGCCCTGCAAGCCATGTGTGAAAAATGGATGAGCCACAAGATAGAGAGAGCCTGGGTCCCCAAGTCAAAATTTGGAGGAAAGCCACCTGCAAATCCGAGACAGTCACTTTGGGCTTTACATAAGCAAGAAATAAACATTTACCATGTTTGAGCCACTGTACATGTCTGGGGTTATTTGATATAGCAGCTAGCATTCATTACCTTTAGTAACACGTCAGTCTAAAACTTAGATGTCTCAGAATCCCTGAGAACTTCATTTGCATCTTATTGCAGCTAATCCCAGGTTACACACAGGTTTGTTTTAGATCTGTTCAGCAGTCAACCAAAGGAGCATCTCTAGGTGTCATCAGCACCAGTTCACCTGTTCTATGGCTCACCTTGAGGAGGATGATCTTCCTAGGGAAAACATGCCTGATGACTCTTCTGCAAAAACAGAGAGAAAAGCACAGGCGCATACGACCAGCCTGGTTGTCTGTGGTGTAAGCTGAATCCTTAGCTTCCCCACTGTCTGTGAGGTATTCAGACATGTCTTAGAAGCCTGATATGCTTTTAAAACTTGGTTTTTCACATCTCTTAACCAGACCTCCTTTTGTCAAAAAGCCCTTCTGCACACTCAATGATACACTTCCAGGGAAAGTCTTGCTTTGCATGAACGAGTGATTTATAACACCATCATTATACTGCATTGTGGAGCCTGTCCTCTCAGTTGCAGAAGACTGGTCCCTCTTCTGCTCACTTTTTGTTTGCTTTCAGCACTTCTCCAAGTGCTATTATGAGGAGATGCATTTTGTAGCTTAAGAGTTTGGTTTTTAGGGCCGGCCCGGTGGCGCACTGGAGAGTGCACTGCTTGGGAGTGCGGTGGCACTCCCGCCGAGGGTTCGGA
>NW_007740069.1:17497-18607 GCF_000696425.1 Galeopterus variegatus
AAAAAAAAAAAAAGAGTTTGGTTTTTATAAGTGACACTGAGCTATATCTTCCTTGTTCTCCTGCTCCTAGATGGAAAACAAACTGCATAAGGGAAATGTCTTTATAGTACAGGTCCTTAAATATTTTACAGGCAAGAATCTTGGTGGGTGGTTTGGGGGCTCAATTACCCTTCTCAGGAGAGGGTGTAACTATCCCCAAGGGTTTACATAACAAACCCACCGTGACTCTGTGCCACTTAAAACCCAAAGTATTTACATCTGCCTCTGAAATCTATGACTAGATGACATTTGAACATTTGAAAAAGAGTAAGGCCAGAAAGACTGTACAGGTGTTAAAACAACATCAATCTATCCATACATCTATTTATTGAGAGACACAATAAACACAGGCAAGTCAAGTCATTCAAAACTATTAGGTGTAAGACATCACAATACTGAAAATTTCGCTCTTGAATATACTTTGTGTGGGGGGAGGGACAGGCACAGGTAAAAAGGGAAGACTTTTCAAATGTTACCTACCTAAAAATAAAGAGCCACAGTAGATCTGCTGTAATGCATAATTACTTGGCAGATTATTGCTAAAATCAGAAGACAAATTGTTACTGCCACCACCCTCTCCACCTCATTTGATCCAACCAAAATTCTCTGAAGTACTATTATCCCACTTTACAGATAAGAAAACTGAGGTTCAGACAGGTTCAGCAACCTATCCTAGGTCCATGAGCTAGTAAGTATACAGCAGACATAAGATTTATACCTGGGTCTTTTCTATCCTAAGTCCTTGCATTTTTTCCACCTACCACATGTGCTTCCTCTAGCAGGCTAAAAATAAGGGAAGGTTTGGAATCTTTTTTAAAAGGGCCAAGAACGCACCATGAGATGGCCTCTCTTGGAACTGGATACATGGGATGTGTGGAAGCAAAAGGATGCAGGAACTCAGTTTGAACTCTGATGGGTAGTGCTCCTGGGAATAAGTCTCCCTTTTGCTATTGCAAATACATGGGGGCAAAATAAGAAAGCCAGACGACCAGCCAGACAGCAGCAGTGGAGCCTCACGGTGGTTTCAAGAGTCCAGTGTTTAGCTGCCCATGAAGTTAGAAAAAAAAAAAA
>NW_007740069.1:19470-20455 GCF_000696425.1 Galeopterus variegatus
AAAAAAAAAAAAGGCAAAAGGGCAGCCTAGAACCACATCTCTAAGTATTCCTAAGCTTAAGAAATGGATCAGCTTTCTAGACAAGAGAAGCTGAACAAAAAACAGGTAGAAAGCCAAGGAAGAGTGAAGATCCATCCCTGGGCAGCCAGAGGCCTGGGACATTTCCAGGGGGCATAAGGACAGATGCTCTGAAAGAGGTGAGATTTAACTCGTGTCCAAGAAAAACTCTCTCAGGGAGAGTTCTTTTTAAGTAGAAAGGAAAACATAGCAATAGAACCCCCACCCCCCACCCCAATCCTGAAGAAATAATTAACTCTTGGCACACTGCATGAACCTGCAGTCCTGCGAGCCAGCTGTTTCCAGCTGAGCAAGTTTTAAGGCAGCAACCACACCCGACCAATTCAGAGAAAGAAGAGAAAGCCAAAGTATATGTTTAATACTTTTCTGCAAGAAAATTACATTTACATAAAAAGAAGCAATGAGATATTTCTCTTTCTAATAAACTATCTTTTTTTCTTTTGCTTTCTTGTATTTTCTCAAGTGTGAATGTCAATTAAAATATGGGTACAGGGCAGACAAACATCTTGTGTCATTGAAAATCTACCTATGAAACTATAAAATCTACCACCCACTCCCATCCGCAAACATACTCTGATAGACCCTCAGTATTAACCCTGATTAGAGTTCCAGCTTACTGTCCTGGGCAGACAGAAATTACTGAAACTGAGAGGTAAAGACTTTCAAAGTAAATGTAATTTCTATGCCTGAAAAATGAATGTCTCTATAGGCATAAAAAAAAAAAGCCCAAGTCACTATGCAGCTAAATTTTGGATTAATTAACAAAGCAGGCAAACTAAGGGTAAGTTAATCAAAGATGGCTCTGGGATGTTCCCAAATTAGTTTAGAGGAGCCTTGCCATGGACCAATGGGTTTGAGGGACAGAGTCATTCATTATTCTATTATGTATAATTTCTCTGGATTTTAA
>NW_007740069.1:21557-22418 GCF_000696425.1 Galeopterus variegatus
GCTTTTGCAATATCAAGTAGGTCTTCAGGCTGAATAGGAATGCAAACACATCACTGGTATTTATTTACTGTAATAATATTATTATTAAATACTTAGCAGCATTTGAACTAAAAGATGATTTTCAAGAATATCCATTGGCAAACATCAGCAGTTTTTAATAATGGTACACACAAGTACAGAAAGCAAATTTTGCCCCACAGAAAGCAATTGATGCCTGATAGATTACAATTAAACCATATGTCATAACTACTCAAAATTAGAGAGTTTAAGGAAAATATGAGAAAAAGCAAGAAAATGTGCCAACACACATGACCTCCACGACTGGAGAGAAGGAAGATGGGTAGAAGGAAGGGGAGGGGGAAGAGGAGAAAGCTGCTTCTCATGATGAAAGACAAAATCACACCTGACTTGTAGGCCACCCTGAAATAGCCAGAAGCAAGAAAAAAAGCATTCTTTAAAAATACTAGAGATGCCATGTTAAAACATGAAATAGGTGAAGGTCCCTTAGCCTGGTGAAAGGGGCATTACATCACTCTCAGTGTGAACTTGAAACAGTCCCTTAACATTTCAGGTATCAGCTACTTACCTAATCTCCAAACTGATGGCCTTACCTAGGTGATCTCTGAGGTTACAACAAACTGTGGCCACCTGAGAAGACTAAAGGAAGCCTCAGTTCATCTCAACACACAAGGCCCTTGCAGATCAACTCTTCCAAAGTCTTCTGGCCTCCATTTAGATACTGTAATCCAATAGTTTACTAATATAATCCCTCTAGGTTATAACTAATAGGAGCGACTAATCTAGGAAAACTCCAAGTAGTCATGTTAAATGAAGTAAATTAAACGCCAAGGTGACATGGGA
>NW_007740069.1:23171-23747 GCF_000696425.1 Galeopterus variegatus
GTATATAACTAGAAAAAAGACTTTTTGTATTTCCACCCACCAACTTTGGTGGAATTCACCTCCACTTGCTCAGGATAAATGTGTAAGTCAGGAGGTGACACTTGCTTATTGAAGTTTTGTATCCAAAGACCTGTAATTAGTCATTACTTTGAAAGAACCAAGAGAACAACTAGTAAGTCCGGAATGAATGAAAAAGCTTTTTGCTGTTTGAGTCAAAGTAGTCAAATGGCATATCTGCAGGGGAGCTTTTGCCACCCCTGGATAATCCTTTTCTGAAAGAGCTGTCATCTGGGATCTGAGAAAGGCCCCTGCAAAGGTCTATTAATGAGGACAACAGTAACAAAACAAACAGAAAGGGTGCACGAGCACACACACAATCAGACAGAACGTTACCAGTCGGCCCGAACATATGCCAACTCCCTCAAGTGCACAGCAGATTAAAATTGTAGGATGGGCACATATTGTACGACATTTCGACATCAAATAAACCATCCTTCCAGTAGCATCATTTAAGGCAGTGCTTTCAGAAATGCTGCAAGCCCAAAGGGGAAGTGCATCTTCCCTGTTCAAACAATG
>NW_007740069.1:24226-24439 GCF_000696425.1 Galeopterus variegatus
TCTTTCTAGAATCTGTCTTACATCAGTAATTGTCATCAACAAACATATTAAGATGCTTTGAAGATGTTGCAGAGTCACAATTTTAATAATTATTTATAGAAATAAACATATCTATCAGAAAAAATACTTTAAATTATGTTAAAATATGGTCCCATATTAGCTCTATCAGTTATCCCTAAGGCAAGAATTTAATGCTAGTGCTGAAAAAAAAAA
>NW_007740069.1:26058-26371 GCF_000696425.1 Galeopterus variegatus
TTTTTTAAAAAAAATACTGCATTAAAATATTGTTTATCTTGATTACTGAGTTTTATAGCACCCCCTTAAATTTATCCCTAGTCCTAGTTCTGGCTGTTCCATTGCAGCCAAGTCTACTTAAAATTCTCTCTTTTCTGTGTCCACGTTTTATTTTGTTTTTTTATTGTTAAAAATCATATTTATTCTTTATGCCCCTTTTCCAATCTCTCCCCATCCCCCTCTCCGTCCCCCCTCTTATTACCGTAGATTTCGTCTCTCCTTCTGAAAGAGTAATGGTTACTCTGATGATTTGTTGCCTAGATGATCTGTCCAA
>NW_007740069.1:26443-27233 GCF_000696425.1 Galeopterus variegatus
CTCTGTGGTTTAGCTAAGTTGCTGCTTTGCTGGCTCCTTGCTCCTATGTGGGTCCACGGGAACCCTATTAGTGGTCTTCCTGGCCTGGGAGCCACTGAGGCCCTCCTTCTCCCCTGCGGCCTCCAAGCAACTCCATCCAAAGGGCACAGCTGCAGATTTTGCCAGCTCCTGCTCCGTGTGCTCAGCGGTTCTAGCCTTAAAGTGGCCAAGGCACGAAATGGTCAGAGCAGTTTTGTTTTTCTCTCAGTGTGGCTTTTCTGGCCTTTGTGCACTCCATAGGTCTCTCCTCCTCTTCCCTTGAGCTCTAGTGGCCCCAGCTTGGCTGTTGCTGCTTTTCTCTATAGTTGTAAATTGTTTGATTTGTGGGAGAGAGTGACACTGTGGACCGTCTATTCTGCCATCGTGACTGGAAGCCCTGTGTCCACATGTTTACCTTTGACATAGGCTTCAAGTCTCAGAAAAGATGCCATCTCCATTCTGGACCTTTATCTGACTGCTCTTGTATCCACCCACAGGATAGAACAAGTACCACATCCTAATGGTATTTCTTTTACTTCACTTTAACAATCTTTACATTTCTGCCCCTTTCAACGTAAGTCCCCATATGGCTAGGATAACACATTGCTATTTTTTGCATTTGCTGACCTTTAAGTCAGCAGCTGACACCTGAGGCAGTCAAGGAACATTTATCAGATGGGAACAGACAAAATAGTTCTAGAGTAGAGATTTGGTGGTGAAAACAACAGTATTGAAACTGGGTCAGGATAAGCTCTTTAGAAAATGAAATCCA
>NW_007740069.1:28273-29827 GCF_000696425.1 Galeopterus variegatus
TTTTTTCCATCAAATTAATAACATATATTTCTGGTTGAAATAACCATCACAAAAGTTTGGTGACCACAAATGCTGTACATGGTGAAATTTAGATTTGCTCACCCTAAAAGTGTAGACTTGGTGAAAATAATCGACAAGAAAGAAAACTCACAACAGAAAGAAGTGTAAAGTTTGGTGTGTAACTGTCTTTGTATTGTTGAAAAACTGGATCAAAGTATTTAATTGACTTAATGGAATTCACCCTGTGCTATACTTCCAAGAAAAAATTGATCAATGTTGATGTAGTTCTGATTAAAATGTTTTATTCATAAACATAGAGTTAAAAAAAAATGTTCAGGATCAAAAAAGCAGGGTCGAATTGGCTGGCTGCATCTCTGCCTACCCTAGGCAGGTTTCCTAAGTGCACATATCTATCTGCAGGATACGACTTAAACAAACTACTTATTGAGTTCTTACTCTCTACAAGCATCCACTTGCATGGCTGATGCTAACTCCTGTTGTCTTTTAAACCATCTTAGATGAACTAAATAAGAAATAAATGTTTCACAAAAATATTTTTAAGATATAAATAGCTCACTAGAAAACAATAGTGGTCATAAGAGAAAGGGAATAGTAGAGAAATAGAGAAAGACCAAAAAAGGAATAAACACATATTTGTTAGTTTGTGAAGAATTGTGATTATATGTATGCACACACCATGTGCATAGACACACACAAATACATGCATATCTGATGAAAAGATTTACCATCTGGACAGTGGGCATACTGCTTGGTAGTAATCAATAACTGGTAGTATGTGAATCATATGAAGGAAAAAAGTTGAAAAAAAGCTTTCTAATATTCTGAAGACAGAATGCTTTGATTAAAATACCCATTTTCTTGAAAGGGTGTTATATTATCTCTTATGTTGGGAAGAAATATGTCTAAGAGTACAGAGTAAGATAAAGTTATTTTTGGTCTCGTGTTAAGAGATTCTGTGGGGTATGCTTAATTCTTCAACCTAAATCACTTCATTAAATTCAAATCTTAGCTTCCAAACCAGGTACCTAAGGTCACTTAAAGAAAGCACAGAGAACAAGGTGAATACAATGTATGAGAGTCACTCAAAACTGGAAGAAGTTGAGATGCTAACCCAAAGTGTTGTACGGCTTGCAAAAGGGCTGTGAGTTCTAACAGTACACTGTGAGCTGAACTATGTTGAACTATGAGCTCCAGCAATACATTACATTATAATTTATTATCAAATGCAAGGAATTCTGGCAGTTCCTCAGGGGTTTCCATTGGAATCCAGAGTTAAAGGTGTTTCTCACCTGCCCTGGCATAGCTCCATATGGTTTGAGGTCATGTAATAGATAATATTCTTGACAACAGCTGTCTGTATGTCCTTAAAAATCAGTAAAATTTCAGTAAGTTCACATTAATTTGTAGGATACAAAGAAAACTAGCATTTCTTGAGTGTTTACTATGAGCCATAGGTTTGAGTTGTATCTTAACCCAACAACCCAAAGATGTGGGAACTATTTTCTCCATTGTACAGAGAAAAAGAAAATCTGA
>NW_007740069.1:30304-31059 GCF_000696425.1 Galeopterus variegatus
TTCTCACAACGATGGGGTCACCAGAAGGAAGGGCTGGGATTCATTTAGAGTCTGTTTTTTCTGACTTTAAAGCATGGACTTTCTGCTACATCACACTGCACCCTGCTTCAATCAACCTGAGAAAAACATGCTGCCGTCAGCCTCTGCCCACCTTGTGATGCTGGCAGTGGACTGTGGGAAATAAATGAGTTTGGCACACAAAAGTTATTTACATCAGGGCTTTGGCACAAAATGAGTCCTAATAAATGTGAGTTGTTTTTGTTGTTATTATTGGTTGTCCTTGTCCTCTCATCTTGTAGAACATATACTTATTCACTGATAGGTATCAAATCTCCCCATTACAGACTAACATGGGCACATGTCAATGATCAGGTGGATTTGGCAAAGTTAAGTTTGATTTCTAATTTTTTTTCTTTTTTCAAATTTTGGTTTTGGATGAAAAAGGCCTCTACTCGAAGTTCACATATGAACCCAACAGAGTCTTTCGCCTGACAATGAGACAAAGTGATACTGGAAGATGAAGTACACAAGCTCAAGTTTAAGGGAAAATCACATGGCAGCTCAGAAAAGACCTTTCCAGATTAAAGATAAAGAAATATGGTAGGTTCTCCTACTTTTCATCCACAAAAAATATGCCATGTCCTTCCTAATGTTTGGACTACAAAGAACAAAAAAAAGAAAACTATATTATAATTTTCATAATTGGGTGTACTCCAGAATCTAATTCTTTTGAAATATGTTTTTTTTTTTTTTTT
>NW_007740069.1:32256-32477 GCF_000696425.1 Galeopterus variegatus
GTGCATTCTATACCTCTCTCAGCCCAGAAAGAGGAAAGACAAGAAGGACACAGAAGGGACTTGAGCACAAGAGCAGGGTGAAGACACAACCATCAATGGCAAGTGCTGTGGCTTCAGCCCAAGAAATCTCGCCAAGGCCCGCGAGTAAATCTGCCCCCATGTAGCCCACCAAAAGGCACTAACAACAACACAAAACTCAACTTGTAGAGTGTGGTAGGCAG
>NW_007740070.1:0-9336 GCF_000696425.1 Galeopterus variegatus
GGGAGGGCAGAGACAGGGACAACTGGGGCCGAGGCTTCCTGGTGTCTTTCTTCCCCTGCCCTATCTTCTCTGGCCGTCGTCGACTGTCTCTCTGTCTTCCTCCATCCGCCGCCTGAACACACGCCCAGGGGACCAGCCGTCTGTCCCCTTCCAGCTGTGTGGCCCAGAGCAGGACGGGCTGAGGCTCACGTCTCCTGAGCCTCTCTGGGGCAGGTGGGCTGTGCGTCCTGGCGGTGGCAGGAGGAAGGGCATCCCCGTGGTCTCCTCGACCCCCACCCCACCATTCGTCCTGGCGACAGCACCGAAATGACCCGGGGGCCTCACACTGAGCCCTGGGTGTCCACAGAGGAGGACCAGGTTGGACGGGGCCTCGGAGGCAGGTGTTCGGGGGTGTAGGAGGGCGAGCGTACGTCTCCCGGGCCGAGAGCGGACCCGCGTTGACTGCGCGCCCGCTCCCCGCAGCCCCGTGCAGGCACATCCCCTAGGGGCTCGGTGCACCGTTTGGATTCGAATTCCCGCCCCTCGGGAAGCGGCCGTGACCTCGTGGGGCGGAGAACGGGGCCAGGCTGACGTCGGGGGCGGGGAGTGCTGTGGGCGCCCCCTGCGGTTGGTACTCTGCAGCCCAGAGGCTCAGCGGCGGGAGCTCCCTTCTCCAAGGTCACACACGGTGACGGCTGCGGGGGAGGGGGCGGGCGTGACTGTGGTCCCTGGTGGCGCCATCTCAGCCTGGGAGGGGGGTTCCGGGTCCCACAGAGCGGCCTCAGGGACCAGACACCGGCGAAGAGCGGTCCCTTCCGAGAGCTCCGTCGAGGGAGCGTCCCTGGGTACCAGAAGGTGAGGCTGGAGAGCGCAAGTCCGAGGCCCGGGGCTTCCGCGTCTCGGTGCCTCCGTTTACCCGCCCGGCCGATGCGCAGCCGCGCCGTTCCCACAGCCCGGGCGACCCCGCGCGCGCCGCCCGCGTCATGGAACCGCCGCCTGACCCCGCGCTCCCGGCTAAGTTTAGAGCAGGAGGAAAACAGCCTCCTCCGGCCCCTTAACCCTACGCGCTCGGGATGCGGATTCGAACCCGGCACGCTGAGGCTGTTCCTGGTCTCAGTTTCCCTATTTGTCCACAGGCGTTATTTCCCAGAACCTTTGGAGAAAAGGGGAGAGAGTGGTAGAGGTCCCCACCCGCGGGCCTCCCGGTCGGAGGGCAGGTTTGGGGTACCCCAGCCACCAGTTTGGGGTATCCCCGCCTGAGACACTCCGATGCTGCCACTGCGCCCATGCGCGACACTGCCTCGGCAGAGGAGCATTAACAAGCCCCGCCCCTGCGCGTGACGTCATGGGGCGGGGGTGGGGGGGGGGGCTTTTCTCGGAGCCGGGCGGAACAGACCGAGTGGGGCCGGACGAAGACGAATATGCCCGAGCCGGCCCGAGCGCCATCCGGACTTACTCGAAGCAGGCCCAGCGCAGCCGGACTTAGCCGAATAAGCACGAACTCATCTGAGCCCGCCCGAATGTAGTCGGAAGTAGCCGAACTCGGCCGAACTCACCCGACCGAACTCTTCGGGGCCAAGGCCAAGCCTGAGTAATCGACAGAGCGGGATCGAGTCCTGCCGAATCCCCCGCCCCCACCCAAATCTGAGCTGGATCCAACCTCCCCTGCTCAAAAGTCACGGCAGGGGAGCAGGGGAACACCGGCCCTTGGCCAGGAGATCAGTTTTGGTTGGTCCCCGGTGTGTCCATGTCTCTGCCGCTCCTGCCCGCCTTCTCAAAAGCTCGGGACCCGCAAGCACCCCTCCACGCTCGGGACCCACAAGCACCCCTCCACCAGGTCGTCCACCCCCGCCTCCGCGCCGTAGTCCTTTGTCTGACCTCTGATCCCGAGAAAGAGGGCATAGATCCCTCTGCTTAGTCAGGGCGTGGCCGGAAGGAAGGACAGACTTGGGGGGCTGAATAGAACAGGTGGTGTTGGGAAGTAGGGCGGAGCTCCGGGAGAGGGCACACCTGTGCAGAGGCCTGAGGTGAAGAGAGTAGGCGGGGAGTTCAGGTTGAAGACAGAGCCGGGGGTGTGGCCTACTGGCTGGGGGTGGAACCTCGAGAGCTGGGGGCGTGGCCGACAGACGGGATAGGGCCTACGGGTTGAGGGTGGAGCCTCGATAGTTGAGGGTGTGCCCAGGTGGCCCAAGGGTGTGGTCAAGCTGGCTGGGGGTGGAACCTCTCGGCTGTGAGGAGTCCTGCAGCGTGCAGGAGCTAGGCAATACCCGAGCCTCCTCCAGGTGGAAGAGACCAGGAAGCCGATTGTAGTCCACGTGGACCATGCGACCTAGACCTCAGTTTCCCCCTTTGTAATACGGGCGCCCAGTCGTCGTCCTTGGGCACTCGCCTGTAATCGCCTAAAAGTACCCCCGAGGATGGAGTTTATCATGCCCACATTACAGGCCGGGTAGTAGAAGTCCAGAGAAAGGCGCGGACCTGCCCATAGTCACAAAGTCACTTTGGGGAAGATCTGGAACTCAGGTCCTGGAGTCCAGACTGGCCCCAGTAAGAGGGGCTCCGGGGTACAGACGCGGAGACGGAAGCGTGAGGGGTACTGAGCTCCTGAGTGAGGGTGTGGCTGTGAGGCAGGTGGGCAAGCTGTAAGCCACCCCCGCCGGACCGCCGTGCAGCCCCCGGGAGGACGTGGCAGAACGGGAGTCTACCACGACAGGCACCCAGCAGCAAGGCTTCTCATCTCTGACCATACCTCCTCTGCCTTCAGCTTTGACCTGGAAAATGGGCTGTCGCGCGAGAGAAGTGCCCTGGACCCTCAGTCCAGGCCTGGCCTGGGTCGGGTCGTCCAGGCCCCTGTCCCGCACAGCCAGCGGCGCGAGTCCTTCCTATACCGCTCGGACAGCGACTACGAACTCTCGTCCAAGGTCACGTCCAGGAACTCTTCCATGGCCAGCGACCTGTGAGTCGGGGCTGGTGGGACGACACCTCCTGGCACCCCCCTTCTTCCTTAGTTCCTCCATTTAGCAAACTCCTTCCAGTGGCCATTTGACCTAGGCTCTAAGGAGTTTAAGGAGTTTAAGGAGTTTGCCAGGCAGCTAATTTATTCAGTGTGCAGCAAGTGACATCAGGTGATCTGTGCTTGACCTTGGGCTGCGGTGGGGGTGGGGGTGGTAATCCAGAAACATTAAGGCCAATTAGCAACTGAACAAACACTTTCATTTGAGCTTCCTGGTAGCCATAGCGAAAAGGGAAATACAATAATTTCTGCCCTGCCTCAACTAAGACCACTACTGCCCATAGAACTCAGGTTTCCCATTTATGAGATGCAGATAAAATGAATGGTTGGCGGGAGGGCCTGTGTTGGCTCTCAGGGAGAGTTGGGTGAGGGGGGCCCAGGGCCCAGGAGGGCACCTGGAAGGTGCTCTTAGCTGAGGGCATGGTGTGAATAAAAGCTGAAAGATGGGAGTGTGTGGGAGCTCTCCCTCCCAGGCTGCTCTCTCTGATGGCTCGTCTCCCCTCAGACATGGAGAAGACTTGATTGTGACACCTTTTGCCCAGGTGGGTGCCTAACCTCCTCACCGCCACTGAGCTGCACAGGTAGAACTGACCCCTCCTTCCCAATATTGACCACCACCCTCCTGACAGGTCCTGGCCAGTCTGCGGACAGTTCGGAGTAATGTGGCGGCCCTTGCCCACCTGCAAGGCTGGGGGGCAGCCAAGTACACCGACAGCGGAGCAGAGGCAGGGCTGGCAGGTTCAAGGTGGGCAGGGTGGAGGCGGGAAAAGGGAGCTGCCAGTTAGAGCTGGGACTCTGTGGCCTCCAGATGGGGGTGAGAGGTGGGGCCAGATGGGTGGGGCGGGCCACCCCTGAACCTACTGTACCACAGGCAGGCATCTTTCGGGAACCTTCCGTCCAGCTGTCAGCCCCCTCCACCTACAGGTAATGCTCCTGTTCCTCCCCCCTCCCCCCACTGAGGGGCAGCTGTGAACTTCCTCTCCATAGTGACCTCCAGTCCCTGATCCCTTGGACTGTGGTTAATTGTAACCCACCCACGCTCCCACACAACTGCACACACACACACACGTACCCTTGGGGATGGAGGCCACCCCACTCATATTACAGATAGGGAGGCTTGAGGCCCAGAGAGGGACAGAGACCTGCCCATGGTCACACGGCTACTTGGGGACAGATCTGGAACTTGAATCCTGGAGTTCTGAGTTGCCCCAGTGGGAAGGGCTTTGGGGTCCAGAAGCAGAGATGGAAGAATGAGATCGTAGGGTCCCCGAGTGGGGGTGGGGCACGTCCCTTACCAGCTTGGCTCCCAGAGGACACTGGACGGACACTGGCATTGGAGACACTGGACGAGCTAGACTGGTGTCTGGATCAGCTGGAGACACTGCAGACACGGCACTCGGTGGGGGAGATGGCCTCCAATAAGGTGAGGGGCCAGATGGCCGAGATCACCTGTCTCTGCCCACAATGGTCCCATTATCTCTGTCCTCACCTCCTCCCACCGCCCCCCCCCCCCCCCCCCCCCGCCCCCCCCCCCCCCCCCCCCCGCCCCCCCCCCCCCCCCCCCCCGCCCCCCCCCCCCCCCCCCCCCGCCCCCCCCCCCCCCCCCCCCCGCCCCCCCCCCCCCCCCCCCCCGCCCCCCCCCCCCCCCCCCCCCGCCCCCCCCCCCCCCCCCCCCCGCCCCCCCCCCCCCCCCCCCCCGCCCCCCCCCCCCCCCCCCCCCGCCCCCCCCCCCCCCCCCCCCCGCCCCCCCCCCCCCCCCCCCCCGCCCCCCCCCCCCCCCCCCCCCGCCCCCCCCCCCCCCCCCCCCCGCCCCCCCCCCCCCCCCCCCCCGCCCCCCCCCCCCCAGTTCAAGCGGATGCTGAACCGGGAGTTGACCCACCTGTCCGAAACCAGCCGCTCTGGGAACCAGGTGTCTGAATACATCTCACGGACCTTCCTGGGTAAGCCATGGTGGGTCACTGCTTAGGTTATATAAGGAAGAGAAATACTTCTATTACAGACTTCAGTCCGGGGGAGACAGTCAGACACTACACCCTCAGCCCTGTGGGTCAGGGCTGGACCCATGGAGGAACAGCAGGAACTTCCAAGAGGAGGGGGATTGAAGCTAGGGTTTTGAAGCATGAACAGAAGTTTGCCAGGGAGGAGATGCAGGGAACCAGACACATGGGTCTCAGCATGGGAGATGGAAAGGACACTGGGTTGTTTGGGGAAAAATGCCAAGCCCCACGTGCCCAGTGACCATGCCCAGCAGAAGGGTCACTGAGACCAGCCATGAACACAGGAGAGAGCTACCAGGCCAGACAGGCACTTTATTCTGTGTTCACATTGGGCCAGGTATAAGGGAAATAGGATGATCCCAGGGTTTGGCAAGGTCCAGGACCTGAGACCAGGCAGGATGACCCCTGCAGGAGAATCGGTTTCTCTGAGCCTCCCCCTCCACCACCTACAGACCAGCAGACTGAAGTGGAGTTGCCCAGGGCAACCCCTGAGGAGCCCCCGCGACCCATGTCCCAGATCAGTGGCCTGCGTGGGCTCCCTCACAGTGCCAGTCTCTCTTCAGCCACCGTCCCACGCTTTGGGGTCCAGACTGACCAGGAGGGGCAACTGGCCAAGGTGGGTCCCCAACCACAATGCTGAGACCCAGGTTTGAGCTTTGGCTTTGTTTGGATGTCCTATCTTGGGCCTCAGTTTACCCACCTCTATACTGGGCAGGTGGGGCTTAATGTGGAACCTGGGGCGGTGGGGAGGGGTCGAGGTTCCAGAGTCTGCAGAAGTTGCGCTACGGTTGAGCTCCAGCCCTTCACATTTTAGGAGCTGGAAGACACCAACAAGTGGGGGCTCGATGTGTTCAAAGTGGCAGAGCTGAGTGGGAATCGGCCCCTTACAGCCGTCATATTCAGTGTCTTTCAGGTAGTTCCCCTGCCCTTGGCTTCCAGTACCCCTGAGGTTTCCTTCATCCCTTCCTACGCCAAGACCTCAAATCCTCCCTGATAGCACTGAATGGGATAATTTGAGCAGGGTATTGAAGAGTGAATAGGGGTTCACTAGGTTGAACGATTCATTGTCATGAGCCCGGCCCTGAAGAGACCCAGTCGGGAGAGAAAAGCTGGACACAGACACCCCTATCCTGTGGGGTCAGAGATGGACCAGAGGAGAAGGACAGAGACTGGGGAGTTCAGAGGGAGAGCAGGAGGGCGTCCTGGAGGAGGGGGCATTTGAGGGATGGATAGGTGTTCGGAAGAGAGGAGTAGGAACGGTGTACACGACAGCCCTAAGGCAAAGGCTCTGACTGGGGGCCTGTGATGGACCAGGAGCGGGACTTGCTCAAGACATTCCAGATCCCAGCAGACACGCTGGCCACCTACCTGCTGACTCTGGAGGATCACTACCACACCGATGTGGCCTACCACAACAGCCTGCATGCCGCTGATGTGGCCCAGTCCACACACGTGCTACTGGCCACACCCGCCCTCGAGGTACTGCACTACAGCTGCGGGCAGCCAGGTGGGTGCAGGGCTCAGGAGCCCCTGCCCGCCCCTCACCTCTTATACCCGTGCCCATTCAGGCTGTGTTCACAGACCTGGAGGTCCTGGCTGCCATCTTTGCAAGTGCCATCCACGATGTGGACCATCCTGGGGTCTCCAACCAGTTTCTCATTAACACCAGTGAGTCAAGGTGGGGAAGGGGACTGGGCCCTGTCTTCACCCTGTTGACCAGGTGACCTCAGGTCTGTCTGTCTCTGATCTGAGCCTGGTCTGTGAAATGCGTATGACAGGCTTCCCTCGCTCAGATGCTCAGAGTGGGTCCAGGTACACAGTAAGTGCTCAAGAAATGAGGCAAGGGCCGGCCTGTGGCTCACTTGGGAGAGTGTGGTGCTGATAACACTAAGGCCATGGATTCGGATCCCTATATAGGGATGGCCGGTTCACTCTCATGGGAGAGCGTGGTGCTGACCACATCAAGTCAAGGGTTAAGATCCCCTTACCGGTCATCTTTTAAGTAAAAAAAAAAAAAAAAATGAGGCAGAGTTGACCTGGGTTCACTGAGATCTTAAGTTTAAAGTCCTTCGAAGAGTCTAAAAACTCAGTTGACATGCAATTATTGGATGCCTTTTGTATCCAAGCGCTGGAGTGCTGGGGATGAGAGTGGAATCCTCTCATTCAATGAGCCCAGAGTCTAAAAAGACCAAGATTCAGTCATTCATTCAGCCGGCACTCACCCGTGCACTGTCTCCCACCATGCTGGGTCCCAAAGGAGCCCCCCTAATCTTGGGTAGGCAGAGCCAAACACAGACATCCCTCACCCTGTGAAGTCAGGCACCTGGATGACTTCTTGGAGGAGGGGGCATTAGAGTTGGGGCTTTAATGCATGGGTAGGAGTTTGCCAAGGACTCCCAAAAGCTTCCTTTGGGTGGAATGGGTTGGGTGGGCAGGTCTCGAGGCTCTCAGCTTTCCCCACAGACTCGGAGCTGGCGCTTATGTACAATGATGCCTCCGTGCTGGAGAACCACCACCTGGCGGTGGGCTTCAAGCTGCTGCAGGGGGAGAACTGCGACATCTTCCAGAACCTCAGTGCCAAGCAGCGGCTGAGTCTGCGCAGGATGGTCATTGACATGGTGAGGCCATGGTGGTAGGTGGGGTAGGAAGGATGGGGGAGCAATTACTCATCGTCTACACACAGTAGGTTGAGGTGACTTTGGTATGGCTGGCAGTTCAGCCAGACCTCGGCGTGTCTGCTCTGAGCCTCAGTTTCTTTGTCTGCAAAATGGGGCAGTGACTTCCTGAGCCCTAGGTGGGGGTGAATAGGCTCTCCATTGGGCTTGTCAGATTCCAGTCATGAATTCGACACAGGATGTAGAAACTGAGTTTCTGGGGTTTCAGGTGCAACTTTTTCTAACCCTTAAATTAAACATATCTGTCCATTTGATTTTTTTCAGGTAGGGGAATACCAGTAAGTTTGGGGGTCTCACATCTCATTCATTCATTTAACAAGCATTTATTGAGCACATATTGTGTGCTCGATCTGTGCCAATGACCAAGACAATTCTGGCCTTTATGAGATTCACAGTTTGCATTGGAGATGGACACATAGGTGGTAGCTGTGATGAAAGACCTGTAGGCAGAGCCATGACAGGGGAGGTTCAAGGTGCTGTGGGATCCCAGACCAGCTGGAGAAGTTGGGGCGGGCTTCCCAGGGAGGGAGCACTGCAGCCAGGGCATGCAGGGTGAGGAACACTGCAGGATGGGGAGGAGCATTCCCAGCAGAGGGAACAGCATGCAGGAGGGCTCAGAGGAAGGCCAGGCTTGGAGTGAGAAAGAGCTAAAAGTTTGATGGGGTACAATTGGGGCCTTGAGCAGTGGGCACCTGCAGTGGTGGTGGTGGGGATGCATTTAGGACAGATGAGAAGTTTGGGAAGAAGTTTTAAGACTTTTGTCTGATTCTCAGGGAAGCCTGTGGACCACTTGTGGGTCACTCCCAAGCTGGGTCCTCACAGGTCTGGTTAAGCTGGTTTTTAAACATCTGTGCCCAGGGTCAAACTTCCCTCCAAATGGCTGAAAACAGGCCTCTGGGGCACATGGCAGCCACACAGAAGTTTGGGGAGCACCAAGTCAGGTCCCTCCCCAGCTCCAAACCCCTCTGTGGCTTCCTTGCTCTGACCACAACTGCCTCATCTATGTTCCTCCAACACACCCAACTCATCCAGCCCCAGCGCCTTTGCACAGGCTGTGTCCCCTCCACTACCCTCAGCACAAATCACCTCAGCTCCCAGGTTTAATCACCCTCCCCCACACCCTGTCACACATGTGACAACCTCAGAGAAGGGCCACTGACTGAGCCCCTCTTGTGAGCTGGGTTTGCAGTGAACTCTGTTTTATTCTCCCATTTCACAGATGAGGACGCTGAGGCTCAGAGGACTGAAGGTCTGAGCAGGTGTGGTGTCTGGGAGTAGGGAGTTAGGCAAGTTCCTTGTGCCTGTCACTTTCCCTTGCCTGCCCCCAGGTGCTGGCCACAGACATGTCCAAACACATGAACCTCCTGGCCGACCTCAAGACCATGGTGGAGACCAAGAAGGTGGCAAGCCTTGGTGTCCTGCTGTTGGACAACTACTCTGACCGCATCCAGGTGTGTGGCCAGGCGGGCCCAGGGCCTCCTTTTCTGCAGTTCTCTAGATGCATTTATGAAGCACCAACTGTATGCTAAGAAATAGCTAGAGTCAGGGGTGGCCCATGGCTCATTTGGGAGAGTGTGGTGCTGGTAACACCAAGGCCACGGGTTCAGATCTCTATATAGGGATGGCGGGTTAGCTCACTTGGGAGAGTGTGGTGCTGACAACACCAAGTCAA
>NW_007740070.1:10501-11171 GCF_000696425.1 Galeopterus variegatus
CTTTAAAAAAAAAAAAAAAAAGAAATAGCAAGAGTCACGCGCCCGTGTCTTACACACTTTTTCCCCTCTCAGGCTCAGTTTCCCCACCTGTAAGATGGGTGTGTTCACAGCACCAAGCCTCTCTGGGGGGTACCAGGTTTGGGGGCACCCAGGCCTAGCCAGCACCCTCCCAAGCCATGGTCTCCTCAGGTCTTGCAGAACCTGGTGCACTGCGCTGATCTCAGCAACCCCACCAAGCCGCTGTCTCTGTACCGCCAGTGGACGGACCGCATCATGGCTGAGTTCTTTCAGCAGGGCGACCGCGAGCGTGATTCGGGCCTGGACGTCAGCCCCATGTGCGACAAGCATACAGCCTCGGTGGAGAAGTCCCAGGTCCATGGGCAACTGGGCCGAGCTGGCAGGCACTGGGGGTGGAGGAGGGAGAGGAGGGACTGAGCCAACCCCACAAGCCCTGGCTTGACCCTGGCTGGCCAGCAGCAGGGTGTGGTCTAAGGGTGTGGTCTGTGCTGGGCTGTGCTGAGTTAGGCCTAGGACCCATTATCTCTGGGCTGAAGGGAGAGGGAGCCGCATTCCTTGGGTTTGGAAACATCTGTTGTGGGTGACTTGGGGGACCCTGGAGGGGCTCCCAGTCTGGGAGACATGTACATCCAGCCCTGTGGGGTCAAGGCTG
>NW_007740070.1:12260-13972 GCF_000696425.1 Galeopterus variegatus
GACCCTGGAGGGGCTCCCAGTCTGGGAGACATGTACATCCAGCCCTGTGGGGTCAAGGCTGGAGTTGGAGAAGCCCAAAAGGGGCAGGGAAGTCTTCCTAGAGGAGGGGTTGTTTGGAGAGGGTTTTGAAGGATAAGCAGGAGTTGGGAAATGGCATTCCAGGCAGAGGAACACCTGGCCAAAGGCTGGAGCCTGGGCTGCTTCTAGGGTTTGCTGTGATTCACCGCACACTTACCTGTGGCCTCCATCCTACCCCACAGGTGGGCTTCATCGACTACATTGCCCACCCACTGTGGGAGACATGGGCTGACCTGGTGCACCCAGACGCACAGGACCTGCTGGACACATTGGAGGACAACCGCGAGTGGTACCAGAGCAAGATCCCCCGAAGCCCCTC
Organism: Galeopterus variegatus; assembly: GCF_000696425.1. Lineage (NCBI taxonomy): Eukaryota > Metazoa > Chordata > Mammalia > Dermoptera > Cynocephalidae > Galeopterus > Galeopterus variegatus. The sequence continues at coordinate 12,658 of NW_007740070.1, forward strand.
AGACCCCACCAGCCCTGAGCGGGGTGGCCCTGACAGATTCCAGTTTGAGCTGACTCTGGAGGAGGCGGAGGAAGAAGAGGAGTCAGTGTTAGACAGGGTGGCCCTGGAATCACCTGACCCTGACCCCGGGGCCCTACCCGTGGACAACCAGAGGACCTAGGGCAAGGTCTGCATGGACCATAAGGACAATGAGATGGCAGAGCGCTTTGGCACCTAATGGCCCCTGGTGAGTGGGCTTTCTGAGGAGTTCCCACGTGGCCCCTGCTTCACTCTTCCCCGCATTCAGGGAGACAGTCAAGCTTTTAGTTACAGGCAGGTCTCAGGGTCTACTTGGAGGCACCTGGCTGGGGTCCACTCTGACCCTGGGCTTGACTGAAAGAGCTCTTTAAGGGGTTGGGCCGGGGACAGCCTCTTTTTTTAAAAAAAATCCCATATAAAGATGACCGGTAAGGGGATTTTAACCCTTGACTTGGTGTTGTCAGCACCACGCTCAACCAGTGAGCTAACCGGCCATCCCTAATATGGCATCTGAACCCGGGGCCTTGGTGTTATCAGCACCACACTCTCCTGAGTGAGCCACAGGCTGGCTCTGGGGGGAGCCTCTTGTGGCACCCTTGGGATCTTCATCCTGGACTTTTATCTCTCGCGTGGAGAGGGGGTGTCTGCCACCTGCTCCCCCTTCTCCAGTGGTCAGCCTTTAGCCATATCCATCTCTAACTCTGTCATTCTTCATTGGATACTTATTGGGCGTCTACTGTGTGCCAGGCTTGTGCCTGCTATGTGCTTCTGGGTAGCCCTGCACAAGGGGTGTGGACCCAGCCCCAAGAGACCCCCCAGTGGGGCCTTCCCTTCCTTCTCTAGCAGGCAGGAAAATGGGACTGCAAATGGGGGAATTTTCAGCATTGAAACTTCGTCCAGACCCAATTCCGGTGCAGGAGATGTGGTGGGAGGCAGTAAGGGGGCAGGAAAGAGGCGGCTCTGTATTGGGGACCGTTATTGAAGATTGATTTAGGCTGTGCACCGGTTGTTGCTTTAAGTCACTGTATCTTCTGTCTTCAGCACCTCTGGATGTATGTGCCCCCTGCTCTCTCTGGCCTCAAGACCTGGGGCTGGGTCTCCCATTCATCCTCCTTGCAGAACAGCAACAAAACCACAGTATGCCCCACCCCCTGGCGATTGCCTCAGATTTCCCTAGAGGGAGGGAGGCCTCTGACACTTTCTTGCAAGTCACAGCCCTGCCTGGGCCTCAGTTTCCCCTCTATGACTTATTTTGTTACTTGGATAAACTTTGGTTAGTGGAGCAGTATTGTGACCT
>NW_007740070.1:14835-16801 GCF_000696425.1 Galeopterus variegatus
CCTGAAATATCTTAGAAATTTGAGGCATTGAGTATTTCTCTGGGGTTAAATAAACCCTTCTGGTCTTAAGACATCCTATTACTCAAAATTAGTGTCCTGCCCATTTCGCCGACGGGAAAACTGAGGCGCAGAGGCGCTGTTGTCTGCTCAAGGCCACGCAGCAGGGAGCTGGATATCAGCCGGGAGCTGGATATCAGCCAGCTGCGCCCCCTGGCGGCGGAGCGGGAGATGCCGCGGGGTGCACTCGGTGATGGGCGGGCCCCCACCCTGCAGGTCACCCTCCTGCACGTCGTTTGGACGGGCTCATGGTGTAGGTACCGGCCTCGCGGGGAGCACACTGGGCGGCTCAGTGCTCCAGTCTCGGGTCCGAACCCTGCCAGAAGCCTCAGCATCCACGCCCCCTTTCCTCTCTCCTGCACCTGAGAATTTATATAGGACACACGTCATCACAGCAGCCCCGGCGTCAACAGACGGCTTCACTGGTAAATATTGTGACACTGGTAATTCATCACCATCACAATGAACGATAAAATTCCACCGAGGAAGAGCCACAGATCAGCCCGGGGTCATGAACTTGATGTGTTTCCTTCCAGACTTTCAAAAGGCAGAGATTTAGGGTATTTTTTATTTAGATTTTTATCCCCCTCATTCCCCCCACCTCCTTACTTATAAAGTAATACATGTTCACTGTAAGGAATTTGGAAGTAACGAAAACGTATAAAGAAAATAAAAGTCTGCTATAACCCACCCGTTGATTACCCGCCTTCAGCATTCTGAGATGCTCCCCTCTGGTTTTTGTTGCACCCGTGGATAAGAACATTTTCATGTCCTTCAGTTTGGGTCACAGGAGTCCCTCCTACCCTTTACTGACTGCGCCCCACCCATTCTGGCCTTCCACACCCCAAGCTCAGTTCTACCTCAGGGCCTTTGCACATGCTGTACCCATCACCTGGAATGTTTCCCTTCCTGTCCCCCATCTTCATCCTTTGGGTCTCAGTTCAGCTTCCCCTCCCCTTATAAGTACCCCCGCAAACACTGACCCTCTATCCCAGGCTGAAATTCTTTGGGGAAGCTCTTGGGGCTGGGATTTTTTGATTCTCATCCACCACCTTCTCCAGAAACAATGAGTCTTTGTTGTTCCATGGGTAAAATGGGATCGTGTAGGATCACATAATTGCATTTGAAGAGAGTGTATTCTGAGCCAAGCACTGAGCTACCCCCAAAGTGCAAATCAACTTTGCCTCTTCTCCAATTTCACAGATGTAGAAACAGAGGCCCACAGAGGAGGTGATAAAGTTACTCACATGTGCTCCAGGTCCCCGTTTTTTTCTTGTTTGGGATTCTTCCCGAGGGGCACAGTCCTCGCCTTTATGGCTCACCCTAGACCCAAAGAAGAGGATGAGAGGTCTTTGGGGCCCCTTGGGACTTTCAGCCCATGTGAATTCCTAAGGGGGGCTCACAGGGACTCAGCTTACCCTCGTTAAGGGAGAAAAAGTTGCATGCCCACTTCCCTTATAGAGCTGGAGAGGGCACCTTTGAGATAAAGGAGGGCGTTTAGTGGGCGGCGGCCTCAGGGCTTTAGCACCTGCCGATCCCCTCCAGAGCACTGTTCCCCTGCTCTCCTGCTGGCCAGATCCTGTTTCAGGTCCCTGCTCAAATATCATTTCCTCAGGGAGGTCCTCCCTGACCCTTCTGACCCTCCCTCCATTCATTCATTCATTCATTTATTCATGTCATACCATTACAGGGCACCTATAAGACAGGTCTAGTTGCTGGTGACACCAAGCCCTGCCTCTCCAAGCTCACAGAGGGCTAAGGGGGTAAATAAGTCAACACACGATCATTTCTTTTTTTTTTTTTTTTTTCCTTTTTGTCTTTTTTCGTGACCAGCATCGGATCGCAACCCTCGGTGTTGCTCCCGCACCTTGCTCAGCCAGTGAGCGGCCGGTCTGTATGTGGGATCCGA
>NW_007740070.1:18468-22894 GCF_000696425.1 Galeopterus variegatus
GGGGTGGAGGGTGGGGCCCAGCCTCGAGGCGCGAAGTTATTCCTGTCTCTGGGCGGCGCCTCTGCAGCTGCGAGCTTTTTATAAACAGGACAAGGCCCCCGCATCCCCGGCTACGCCTCCTGGGGGGACTCGAGGGGGTCAAGACTCTCTTGGGGACCTCACGCCCCCTGCGGGGTGGGGGCTGGAGTCTCAGGATCCCCCCCTAAATTCTGACTTTTCCCCTCAAAATTTGGAGGAATGAACAGTGGAGCATGTAAGCTCCCAGAGTCTCCATCCTCGGGGTCTTGCTTCCCCGGGAGAGAGGGGTCTCTGAACCCGAGCAATGAAGGGCTTGGGGGCCTCGCTCATGCCCTTCCTGTTTCCCGGTCTTTCACAGCAGGCTTTGGGGCTTTAGGGGACAGGCCGCCTCTCTGCCCCTACTTCGGCTTTTTTCTTCGGATTTTTCTCTCTGTGATGGGTTTGCAGGGAGGAGAGGGGTTCCCGAGCATCCATCAGCCCCTTCTGCCTTTCCCGTGAATTGGTGGGCAGGGATGGCTCTCCTGACCTCTACTTCTTTTTTTTCTTTTTTTTTTACCTCGGAGACGCGAGGAGTGGAGCCTCTACCAGCCCCGCCCCCACTCTCTTGACCCCCTATTTCCTCTTTTTTCTTCTTATGTATTTGTTTGGAACCCCATAAATGTGGGAGGGGGGTAAAGCAGCTCTCCAACCCATCTCTCTAGCCTCAGTTCCTGCTTTCTTAAATTGGGTGGGGGGCACTGAACGAGAGGTCACAGCAGGGCGGGCGCGGGCGGGTAAAGGAACCCCCCCCACGAAGATCCCGGCTCAGCTGAAGCCTTAGCTTCTCGGCCCTTCCATCACCCGGGAACCGCCATTGGACAGGAGGAGGGCGTTGACAATCGCTGATTGGCTCGTCGGCCTGTCGCACGAGCCCTTAAGCCAATGGGAGGACGCAGATCAGCCACGCCTCCCTGAAGCGGCTGAGACGCAAAGCCGGCGCCTGCGCAGCCCCGCCCCTACGGGTTGCCCACACTAGGCCCCGCCCACCCGTGCGTTCATTTGCGCAGAAGTCCCGCCCCCTCCGGCTCCGCGCGCGTCAGTGGCCCACATCCCCCGCGCAGCCCCGCCTCCGGATGGCGTCACGGCCCTATATGCATGTGAGGCCCCGCCCCGCCCTTTGCGGGACGTCACCGAGGACTGCAGGGGCCTGAGCCGTCGCCGCCGCCGCGCAGCCCCACATTGGTGTATCGGGGCCCTCGCCGCCGCTGCCGCTGCCGCCGCCCAAAAAGTCGCAGCCGCTAGGGTCGCCGCCACATCGGTGCAGGGCAAGGTGAGCTCCGGGCGGCCCGAGATGCTCCCGCCCCCAGCACCGGCATAACCTTCATTTGACTGACGGGCTGACGGAGGTGGGGGACGAGGTGGTTGGGGGTCGGATGGGGGGGAAGGACGCGGTGGTCGCGGGCCTGGGAGAGGGTTGAGCCCGCGAGCCCCCCACCTGCCCGATCCTCAGCACTCACCCCCTCCCGCCCCGCTCTGCGGCTGAGGGGGAGGGGCGGCGAGGGCNTCCGAACCCGGGGCCTTGGTGTTATCAGCACCGCACTCTCCCGAGTGAGCCACAGGCCGGCCCAAACACACGATCATTTCTGACAAGGATGTGTCAGGAAGGAGAAACAAGGTGACAGGGAAACGGGGACCTCCCGAAGTAGGAGGGCGTTGATCAGGGACCTGAAGGGGATGAGAGAGCCGGGCACCAGGAGAGCTGAGGAAACAGTACCCCAGACAGAGGAAACAGCATGTGCAAAGGCCCTGACGCAGGATGGTACCAGGAACAATAAGAAGGGAGTATCTAACTGGAGGAGAATGATGGGATGGGGAGGTAATTGGCAGCGACTTCGAGGGGCCTGTGCAGCACGGAGGAGTCTGAGCTTTTATCTGAGTGGGACAGGACCTGGAAGGGTTTAGGGCCTGGGAGCCCAGACCCTTCTCCCACCACTGTGTCCCCTGCCACGTAGGAGACATCCCCTACACACTTTCCCGACCCCCGTCCCCCACCCCCAGCTCAACCACCCCAATTCCAGAGCCTAATGGTGATTCTTAACAATAAAGGCCTTACGTTGACTTTATTTTAAAATACCAACTCAGTGCAGAAGCTGGTGCACATTCTCGTGGCGGACTTTCCCCCCCTCTCCGGGATAAATCAGAAGGTATTTCCGAGAGCCGCTCAGGTAGGAAGGGAGGTCAGAAAGCTGAGCCGCGTGGCACGTCCTCACTCCAACGGGGACCGCGGAGCCCTACCCAGAGCGGGGACTTGACTGTCAGTCTCCGCGTGGGCGGAGAGGGGACGGAGAATGGGGGTGGACTTATTTTTACAATATTTTTTTTTTTTTTCTGAATTTTTCCGATTCTCTGCAATAGGTTGGTGATACTTTTGTAGTCGGGTAGGGGGACCAACATGTTCCCCTTAGAAAAAATAAACTTCCCAAATGCAAACGGAGCGGGAGAGACGTCTTGGCGTTTCCAGGGAGCTGGGGGCGGGCTGGGGGTGGAGGNCGTGCGCGTGGTGTGCACGCGCGTGTGCGCGCCTGCCTGCGCCGGCGGGTCTGTGCGTACCCTTGCGTGTGTACCTGGGTATGCTCGTGTTACCCCCTGAGGGTCTGGGCCTCACGTGCCGCACTCGTGCGGAGGGAGACGCGCGGACTGTGCGTGTGCACGCAGGACCGTGCATGCGTGCACGGGGGTCCGTGTCCATGTGGGTGATGTGCACGCGCCCGCGTGGGTGGGGGGAGCCGTGTGCACGGGTGGGTTTGCACGTTTCTATAAGCAAGTCAGTGTACAGACGTGCGTCTGCATCTCTGTTCTGGGCTCTCGGGTGTGTTCGCATGCTTGTGTGTGCACGCGCGTGTACGGGTGAGTGCGTTCGGGGCTGTATGCACGTGAGCGTGCGCACACCCCGCTCCTATCACGCGATGCAGCTGCCTAGGCCAGAGCTCTCCCAGCCTGGGGGTCGGGGGAACGGGGCTGCGGACGCTCGTCCCCGCGGGACCGTATGTGCGTGTGCACGTGTGTCTGAGCAGCTCTGCTCTGCAACCATGAGAGACTGATGGGGGCGAGGCTGGCCGCAGTCACCCGCTCTGGGCGCAGTCGTAGGTTTAGGGTTGCAGCCAGACCTGGGGCTCAGCCTGCGGGAGGGGGCTACAGGGGTGTCCCCATCTGCGTCCCTCTGAGCTCCTCCTTTGAAACCTGGCTTTTCAAGGTCAGGGGCCGCCCTCTGCCGGGGGCACCACTGTTAATACTGGGGCTCCTGATGGGATCAGAACGATCTCCACTGACGGGTCACTTTCTGGAGCTCTCCATCCCGGGCCTGGGCTTGGGCAGTTGGGGATGCAGTGAGTACCCCTCACCCTCCCCTACACCTCACAACCCCAGATGGCATCGGCCACAGACTCACGCTACGGGCAGAAGGAGTCCTCGGATCAGAACTTCGATTACATGTTCAAGATCCTCATCATCGGCAACAGCAGTGTGGGCAAGACGTCTTTCCTCTTTCGCTATGCCGATGACTCCTTTACACCTGCCTTCGTCAGCACCGTGGGCATTGACTTCAAGGTCAAGACCATCTATCGAAACGACAAGAGGATCAAGCTGCAGATCTGGGTGGGTGAGGCTGGAGGAATTCCAGCTTGGAAGTCTCCCTTCCCCGGCAAAGTAGCCCAGCTTTGTCTACCTCTTTCCCGGCTGAATTCATTCATTGACACACTGGGCATTTATCAGGTGCCTACTGCGTACCGGGGGCAGAGGCACGGAGACACACCTAATCTTGGGGCCTCACTTTCCCCATCTTCAAGAACTACCGTGTGAAACTCTATATGAGGTTTCAGCTGGATCTTGGCCCCCATCTTCATTCCTTGGGACAGATGCAGGTGGCTCTCCCGGGGTCTCCTGGCCTCCTCCCTCAACCCAACAGAGGCCTGAGGGAGCCTGTTAATCCCATGTCATAACTGTCCCTTTTCTGCTCATAGCCCTTCTATGGCTCTCACCTGACTCAGGTAAAACTCAGTCTCTCCCGGGCCCAGGAGACCCTGCCTGGTCTGTCCCCCTCCATCTCCTCCTCAGCCTTCCCACTGCTCCTCACACTAGGCACTGTCCCACCTCAGGGCCTTTGCATGGCTGTGCCCTCTGCATGGAGTGCTCCTCTCTGGTCCTCACGTGGCTCCCTCCCTCCCTTCCTTCAGGTTTATTATTACTATTATTATTATTTATTTTTATTTTTTGGCAGCTGGCCAGTGAGGGGATCTTAATCCTTGACCTTTGTGTTTATTAGCACCATGTTCTAACCAATGACCTAACCAGCCTGCCAACTTCAGATTTTTAAACTGTCCTCCACCCCACACTCTCCTCTTCTGCCTTTATTTTTTCTCCTCCGTCCTCA
>NW_007740070.1:23284-31278 GCF_000696425.1 Galeopterus variegatus
TTTATTTTTATTTTTTGGCAGCTGGCCAGTGAGGGGATCTTAATCCTTGACCTTTGTGTTTATTAGCACCATGTTCTAACCAATGACCTAACCAGCCTGCCAACTTCAGATTTTTAAACTGTCCTCCACCCCACACTCTCCTCTTCTGCCTTTATTTTTCTCCTCCGTCCTCGTCACTCTCCAAGATAGGATTTCAGTTATTGTCTAGTTCCTGTGCTGGGCTGTCAGTTCCACAAGGGCAGAGATTTCTGTCCATTTTGTTAACAGCTGCGTACCCAGTGCCCCGCAGAGTGTGGCTCAGGTTGGTGTCCATTACATGTTTGTTGAATGAATGAGAGAACAATTCTGCAGGTAATATGATGTCGTGGGATGATGGAGCACTAACTTTCTCAGACTGCAGGTGACCAAGCACGCCCTTCCCAACCCTTCATGCCCCCGGGTACACTCCTACCCCTCTCTGGGCCTCGAGGGGGCTGGACTGGCACATCTCAGAGCTCATTTCCTTTCTGAGGGGCTTATGTGTGGGTCCTCTCTGACTTTCTGTCTCTTCCTCCCCAGGACACGGCAGGGCAAGAGCGGTACCGGACCATCACCACAGCCTACTACCGGGGTGCCATGGGCTTCATCCTCATGTATGACATTACCAATGAAGAGTCCTTCAATGCTGTGCAGGACTGGTGAGCATGCCCCACCCCCTCTCAGACCGTCGTCTGAGCTAGACTTGGTGCAAAAAACAAAAGGCGGAGTGGGGGGGAGGATTTCAGATGGAAAAATGAAACTAAACACAGGGAAAAAAAATCTGGGAGGAATGGGGACAGAAATTGCAAGGACAGTTTACGTAGGTTAGAGGCTGTAACATTTAGATTTTCTGCCCAGACATAACACATTTTAAGAAATTTTCTGAATTTGCTAAAGAGGGGATAATTATTCTTTGGGGGCAGGGATCTGTGAAGGGTGGGAAAGGCTGCTTGAAAGAGGGGCTTTGAAGAGTGGAGAACTTCTGGAGCAGACCCCCAGAGGGAGGAAAGAGCATATGAGCTGTTCTTGAAAAGTGCAGGAGGCGGGGGTTTCCAGGAGGGATTCCTGGAGGCAGGAGCAGCGTTGATGCAGAGAGGAAAGTGTGTTCACAGAAGGACAAAGGCCGTGAGGAGGGACTGAGCCTGCCAGGTTCAAGGAATAATGGGTGGAGTATGGTGCGCGAAGGAGAGATGCGGGGAAGGTTGGGTGGGGAGGGTTGTGGGTCATGCTAAGGGTCTTTCTCCCTGGGGCTAGGACACAGGCCCTGGGCCAGTCCCCGGGTGGAGCTTGGAACTTCCAAGCCCTAAACCTTCTCGACTGCTGCCTCCTGCAGGTCAACCCAGATCAAGACCTACTCTTGGGACAACGCCCAGGTGCTGCTGGTGGGGAATAAGTGTGACATGGAGGACGAGCGGGTGGTGTCGTCGGAACGTGGCCGGCAGCTGGCTGACCACCTCGGTGAGTGCCCAGGAGGGCTGCAGACCCACAAGGCTAGAAGAAGGATACTGAAAGGGGAGGGGACACACCTGAGGTCTCACAGCAAAGCCATGGCAGGGCTCGGATTCCAATGAAGGCAACTTGCCCTTTCTGCAAAAGTTGCCATTTGAGATGGGTCTTGATGGACATATAGGAGTTCACTGTGTAGAGAGTTGTTCATTCCAGCACCCTCACTGTCCATTGTTGGGTGTTACTGGGCCACCGAGAGGCTTCTAGCTTTGTGGAGTTGAGGGAGGGACTCGGATTGGAGGAGTCTGTGGAGGGGCCCAGGCTTCCCCTGGTGTGGATAAGGCTTCCTGGAAGTGGGCCGAGGGTCGTGACTCTGGTGCTTGAAGGAAAGGTCTTTCAGGCAGGGCAACAGTTTGGGCAAAGGCCAGAGGTGAGGAAGATCCTGTGTATTTTGGCAATGGTTTTACATGGCTGGAACATGAGGATCCCTGGAGGAGATCTGACCGATCATGCAGGGCATCAACCATGTGATGAGAAGCCAGGACTCTTCTGAGGGCAGTAGGGAGCCATGGAGGGTATGTGAGCTGGGGAGGGCACAGTTGGATCTGAGTATCAGAGGCCTCCAGGGCCAGTGCACAGGGCTGGGCTGGACAGTGGGGGGGGTGGGGGTAGGGTGGGGTGTTTTGCCATAGCCCTGGAGAGTGAAATTTTAGGGTTAAGAAAGGAAGGTGGGAAGTACAGGGGTGATAGTCCCAGGTCGCTTATCCACGGGACTCGTAGTGACTTTAATGAGCTGGCTAGCACTGGGAATTCCCTTCCCTCAGAGAAGCTGTCTGGGAGTGGGGTGGCCAGGGTCCTCACTCCTCCCTTCCCTGCCCACAGGGTTCGAGTTCTTTGAGGCAAGTGCCAAGGACAACATTAATGTCAAGCAGACCTTTGAGCGCCTGGTGGATGTCATCTGCGAGAAGATGTCTGAGTCGTTGGACACGGCCGACCCTGCAGTAACGGGCGCCAAGCAGGGCCCGCAGCTCACTGACCAGCAGGCGCCCCCACACCAGGACTGCGCCTGCTGAGAGATGCCCCACCCCTGCCCCAGCCCACCCCTCCCCGGGCCTGACCTGGCCCCCACTGACCACGGGCTCAAGACCCCCGCCCCTGACTTAGCCCATCACCCTTATTTATTATTGTAGCTATTTATTTATTTATTGATGATGTCCTCCAGGGGCCTGGGCTTCCCCACCCACCCCACGTCCCGCTGGTCCTGTACATACAGTCCTGTCCCCACTCTGCCGTGGCGTGTTGTGGCCCCGTGAACACACCATTCACCTTCCTCTTGAGAACCCACCTTTTTTTAAAATTCACCCCCATCAACAGTTGTCGGTTGTGAAGAGGGGGCCAGATGACACCCCAGAGCAGGCTGATTGGGTGATGGAAGGTGGCTGGGCCTGCTGTGGTGGGCCGAGGCCACTGTTGGGGGGGGTCTCTATGTGGACCATGGGGGTCAGAGTCCGGCAACCTGCCTGCTGGGCTCTCCCCCAAAAGTCTTATTTTTGGGGTAGGGGAGTGCTGTGAGTATTCACCACCCTGGGACCCCCCCCCCACCAGACCTGTTTTGACGTCACAAGTGTCAAACATGCCCTCCAGTCCCCTAGGAAATGTCATAACAACATTACACACAACCCAATAAAGCGAATGGACCATGCTGCGTCCATATGAACCCTGCCTGCCCGTGCTGGCTTTAGTCATCCACAAGATTTTTCAATTACAGTGAGAGTTTAATGGAATTTCCACAGTCCAGTGAAGGAGACCTGGCCTGGCCCTGCCTGAAGCTTCTGGGGGCTGACTCCAGGTCAGCCCCTGCTCAGAGGGGATGGGCCATGTCCTTGACTTGGTTCCAGGATCTGAGGGAGCCCCAGTCTGGCTGCTGGGTCCCAGCCAGGCCCACGGCAGTGTTGAAGGATTGGTGCTTGGCTTGGGGCACCATGCTGCAGGTGGGGCATCTTGGTCACAGGTCAGATGAAGCTCTTGCTGAGAAGGCGAGCAGGGCTGGAGGGTGACTGTCCATCTTTGTGGTTGTGTTTCAGATGGGGAAACTGAGGCCCTGCAATGGGCTTGGAAAGGGCAGTTCAGCCAGAGGCCCAAGACCCTGGCTTGCTGCAGGAGCCTATTCCCGTTTTGATTGTGAGGCTGGGCAGCTGGTGGTCTGCCTTGCCCTGTCTGGCATCCGGTCTGGGAAGATGTGGGCAGCTCAGTCTGCTCGGGTGCCCAGGGCCACGCAGCCTGGGGGTGGCAGGGGGCCTGGGATCTGTCCACACAAGAGGATCTGGTCACATGCTGGGTTCATCTCTACGTTTCTCCCAGCCGAGTCCTTGTGCACCTGCCCTTGGCCTGGAGTGAGCCCCACTCCACATATGGCAGGAACCCGGCCAAGGTCTCATGAGATGGCAGAAAAGGGCTGGGTCTTCCCTGCTGGTGATGAGCTCGCCGCCCACCCACCCTGGGCTATGGCTGGTCAGGGGCATAGAAGACACCCACCCTCGAAGGTGGCTGCACTGCCATTGGGATCTCACATGTGGCCACCAGGGAGGACCCTGGGTGCCTGATCTGCCCACTGTTCTCACCCGGTACTTCAGGTAGGACAGGTATGTGTCCCAGCCAAGCGTCAGGCCGTTGATGTAGGTGACCCGGAACTGGGGGGGCACAAAGAGGAAGTTCACCAGCTGCGCAGCTGGCCACACGCACCAGTCGGCCTGCGGGATGAGCAGAGCGTGATGAGGGGTGGGGCTTGAGAGGGTGAGGCCAAGCAGGTGTCTGGGGGGGGGGCTTTGGAGGTGGGCGGGGTCTTGGCAGGCACTCCCACCTTGTAGAATTCCCAGAACTTGTCCTGCAGCTCTTGGCAGCTCTCACTGAGTGTCTGGCCCTCCAGGCAGCCAAGGCCTGGGAAGGAATCAAGAAATGCACGTGTCAGAAGCTGGGGAGTATGGCGGAGGTGAGATGGGCTGATGATGGAGGGGGTGAAGCAGGACACTTGAGGGACAGAGTGTCTTAGGGAGGGGGACCACGATGTACATAAACATGTGTCCTGAAGAAGGAGAAATACTTTTTTATTACTTCTCCCTTAGAGGAGGAAACAGCCTGGAGGTGAGGAATGAGTGGCTCTGCCAGGAGTCTTGCAGAGATTGCGCCCCAGCAACCCCCAGCCAAAGTGCCTCTTCCTTCTGGCCTCAGGGCCTTTGCATGGGCTGCCGGCTCCTTCTTCAGTCTCTGCTGAGACTTTTCTCCTTTGGGAAGGGATCCCAACCTCCCGCCCAGCGCATTCCCATCAGACACTGTCCTCTTCCCTCCCACACTCACCACCATTCAAACCAGCCCCCAGTGGCCCCCTGAGGGTCAGCTTGTGTCTGTTCGGTCACCACTGTGACCTGATGCCCAGTCCAGGGCCACCGACACAGGAGGCACATCAGAAACCCACCTCGGCATCCTTCTAAACAAAACCGGCTTTGCCCCTCCCGACCTTTGAGGGCCGAAGCCCAAGCTCATGGGGCTCCTTACCCAAGAAGTACCAGACACCCAGCATGGGAGAAGCCACCAGCTGGTCCACGAGGACCTTCTTGAGGATGTTTGGGAGGCCTTGGAGGCCCGACGCAGGGAGTACGCGGTCCAGCCAGAAGTACCAGTAGTGAAGGAAGGGGCCCATGCTGCAGCCCACCGCAAACATGCTTGCTGAGGGTAGTATAAGAGTCAGGGGTCGGGTCAGGCCGGCAATCCCCCCAATCCACTCCTTCTCTGGCTAAAACCCGGGTTAGCCCTCCCAGAACCTCAGCTTCAGCTGGAAAACGGGGACAGTCCACCTGTGTATTCTTCCATTACAAGCCCCACGGACAGGCACCCACCGTTCCAGGGGTTCCTCGGCAGAGGGCGGAGACCCCAGGGGTGGGAGGGGGTGGAGACCCGAGGTTGTGGGGACAGAGACCCACCCCTGGGTTGGGAGGTGAAGGACTCCGGGGGAAGGTAGAGGACAAGAGACCCGGGAAGTGCTGTCAGAGTCTAGGGTGCACGCTGAGATCAAGGGTCCTATCAGGAACTGAAGCCACGGACCAGGGATCACGGCCCGCGGGTCTGGTCAAGGGTCTGCGAACCTGAGGTCGGGGTCAAAGGCCCCCAGGGTGAAGGGCCGACAGCGCGGGCGTTCTCACCTGAGCGCCTCGGGTTGAACTTCTGGCCGGGCTGCGCGCGGACCTCCCAGGACTGGCGCATGGCGTCCCCAGCGAACATGAGCGCGCCGCAGCCCAGCGTGTTGGTGACGAGAAGCGCACGGCCCTGGAACAAGGGTTGCCCCGCCGTCCACAGGCCGCGCAGCCAGCGCCAGCCGCCCGGCGCCATCTCCAGCCGGGACCCAGGAACCGGTGCTCGAGTCGGCACGACGCCGCGCCTGCCGATCGTGAGTTCACCGCCACGCCCAGCATGCCCGTCCCGCGCCGCCCTGGCCAATCGAACGCCGTCTTCGCGTCCGCAGGCCCACCCCACGCCGCAACGGCCAATCGCTGATCGCCTCAGCGTTCCACTTTGCCCGCCCCGAGAAGTATTGACCAATAAGAGGCAGGCGTCTTCCAGGCTCGATCTGTGAATGAAGTTGTAACCGCCTTCCCGCGCCTCGCGGACCAATCGAAAATAAGAATCGCGTTACGTCATGTACACCAATTGGTGACGTTACACCCTTGTTTCCCCGCCCCTTCCTGTGCTGGCCTATGGGTAAGTCGCCTACCTACGAGCCCAGTAATGCACTGGCCAATCTCAAACCAGCTTCACGCGGGCAAATCACTGACTGTTTTCCCGCCTCTCGCGTCAGATGGGCAATCGTAGACGGTTACCGTACTGTCTAGTTTCCAGATTTCCCGATTTTCCGGGAATGTCTGAGTAAGGGATAGATCTGTCCCATGACAGCTACGGAGGAGGAAGTGCAATCCCGCAAAGACTCATGGGAGTGGAGGAGGTGGGACGCCTAAGGTGCTGCGCTCGCAACTCAATTGGAGCCTGGTGCAGAGGCTGACCTTGGTCATGACCTTAGCTGGACCTTGACCTCGGTTCCCGAATAATAATCATTAATATTTAGGCACTGCTCTGGGCGTGTTGCTTGCATTAACCCATTTCACAGCAACTTTGTGCTGCTGCAGAAACAATTATATCCTCATTTTACCTCCTGTGTTCCTGTAGGGAAAAATGATTTTCAATGCAAACCTATACATTTTCTTTTTCTTTTTTTTTTTCCTTTTTGTCTTTTTTCGTGACTGGTAACGGAATCGCAACCCTCGGTGTCACACCCGCACCGCACTCAACCAGTGAGCGGACCGGTCTCTATATGGGATCCGAACCCTCGGCGGGAGCTCCGCCGCGCTCCCAAGCGCCACACTCTACCGAGTGCGCCACCGGGCTGGCCCTACATTTTCTTTCTTTCTTTCTTTTTTTTTTCAAAAGATGACCGGTAAGGGGATCTTAACCCTTGACTTGGTGTTGTCAGCACCACGCTCAGGCAGTGAGCAAACCGGCTATCCCTATATGGGATCCGAACCCGTGGCCTTGGTGTTATCAGCACTGCACTCTACCGAGACAGCCAAGGGCCGGCCTGCTATGGACATCGTGAAGTGAACATTTTTCTACTAGAGCAAACTACCGCCCGTGGGCCAAATCCTGTCGCTGCCTGTTTTTGTGCGACTCACGAGCTAAGAATGTTTCCTACATTTTTTAAATGGTCAGGGAAAAAAATCAAAGTAATATTCTGTGACTTGTGAAAATGATATGAAATTCAAATTTTCATGTCCATAAATGAAGCTTTATTGGAACACAGCAGTGCCCCCATTCGTTGGCCCATACAAACGAGACTATTTACNCAGCGCGGGCGTTCTCACCTGAGCGCCTCGGGTTGAACTTCTGGCCGGGCTGCGCGCGGACCTCCCAGGACTGGCGCATGGCGTCCCCAGCGAACATGAGCGCGCCGCAGCCCAGCGTGTTGGTGACGAGAAGCGCACGGCCCTGGAACAAGGGTTGCCCCGCCGTCCACAGGCCGCGCAGCCAGCGCCAGCCGCCCGGCGCCATCTCCAGCCGGGACCCAGGAACCGGTGCTCGAGTCGGCACAACGCCGCGCCTGCCAATCCTGAGTTCACCGCCGCGCCCAGCATGCCCGTCCCGCGCCGCCCTGGCCAATCGAACGCCGTCTTCGCGTCCGCAGGCCCACCCCACGCCTCAACGGCCAATCGCTGATCGCCTCAGCGTTCCACTTTGCCCGCCCCGAGAAGTATTGGCCAATAAGAGGCAGGCGTCTTCTTCCAGGCTCGATCTGTGAATGAAGTTGTAACCGCCTTCCCGCGCCTCGCGGACCAATCGAAAATAAGAATCGCGTTACGTCATGTACACCAACTGGTGACGTTGCACCCTTGTTTCCCCGCCCCTTCCTGCGCTGGCCTATGGGTACGTCGCCTACCTACGAGCCCAGTAATGCACTGGCCAATCTCAAACCAGCTTCACGCGGGCAA
>NW_007740070.1:31621-32231 GCF_000696425.1 Galeopterus variegatus
GAACCCTCGGCGGGAGCGCCACCGCACTCCCAAGCGGCCCACTGTAGCAGTGCGCCACTGGGCCGGCCCCTCCTTCAGGGTTTTCTGATTCTGATTCTATGGGAGGTATTTTATGAACTCTGTACTTATAACTGACAACAGCAAAATATAATTCTTGGCTAGAGACATGCAAATGAATTCTGCCAGGTGGTGACACAATACACCCCAGTCTGTAAATGAATTACTGGTTGCTGGCTGAGAAACTGGAGGATCAATTGAGAATTTATTGGCCACCAGGAAGAACAGCTTATGATATCTGGACCTGTGATTTTGTGCGTTTTTGTTGGAGGAGTTTGGGACATGCCACTCCAAAATATGTCAAGTTGGCATATTGATTATTTTGAGTTAAAGACACTAGAAAAACAGCGGATGCAGGAAGGTGCTCCAACCTTCCTTTTTCTTCCAAAAGCAGGAGATAAATTCCCACGTGAAAGGTGCCTGCCCTGTACCAGCAGGAAGAAACTTTCTTATCACCAGAGACAGGGAGTTGAGGCCAAGAGAAATCTGTACAAACAGAAGTTGATAAAATAGGGCCGGCCCAGTGGCGCACTGCTATAGTGCGCCGCTTGGG
>NW_007740071.1:0-4210 GCF_000696425.1 Galeopterus variegatus
GCAGTGTTGGATCCATTAAGGTGGAATTGTGATTTGCTTGACCAAGAAACTATGGTGGAAGCGATGTGCAGATTCTGGAGTTGAGACAGTAAGATGACTTATGGCTTTAACTTTTATTGTCTTCAAACATTGCTTTGAGATCACCACACAAGGAAGCCATTGTACTCTAGGGGATGACAGATTCCTTGGGAAAATATTGAGGCACCCCAATCAACAGTCCATATCACATCACCTAACAAACAAGTGATGCCATTTTGGAAGATTTAGTATTGGCAGAACAGCCACATCATTGCAGCAACATGAGTGAGCCCAAGTNCTGCCATGACCAGGTTCTCAAGCAGCTTGGGAGTGCTGATGGAAGAGTTACACAAATCAACAAAAGAAAGATGAGTGGGGAAGAAGTACATGGGGGTGTGGTACTTGGGGTCGATCTTGATGAGGACTATCATTCCAACGTTTCCTACCACAGTGATAACATATATTATCAGAAACACAAAGAAGAGATGGATCTGAAGTTCTGGGTAATCTGTGAAACTTAATATGGCAATGGTTGTCCTCAGACTCACATTTCTTGCTGCCCTCACCATAATTATTTTCAATCCAATGGTGTGCTTGCAAAGAGTTGTTCCTGCCAAAGAGAAGATTCTTGGGGGTGAGTGATAATTATGTCAAGACTTTGGGTGTTAGAGGAAAGAAAATGAGAAGGAAGAGTTGTTGGTCCTAGTTTACTCGACGGAGAACATGCCTCATGGAGATTGCTGCTGCATATATACCAAAAAAAGCTGAGTCTTTGAAATGTATTTGCATTTCCATTGCACTCTGTGTTTTCATTAAAAATACTTATTTCATTGCAATATGTGCATCCACATATTTGTTAGTGTCATAGAATGCACATAACTGATGCACAATGTTTGCACATGAATGCATGCATCAGTGAAGATTCTGTGAAAGAATATGTGAAATAATTGCCTCAAAGGAGAACATACCCTGCTATTGCATTTTGCTTCTACACTGGTTTTGCAAATCAACTAAAACCTTTCAGATAATATGTTTTAATTATGAGTATAAAAAATTAGGAAGAAAAAGAGCATAGCAATCTCATATTAGCAACTTATCCCATAAAAGTATCTTCTCTCATTGATTATCTTAATTGCTGAGGGTTTGTGGAGGACAAAGGCCTACTCTTGACCAGAGCAGAGTGTGCATTTTATTAGGGTTTGTAGTCTAATGGTTAGCTTTTACTATATTCAAGACATTGCATAGTTACCTTTTAAGGGTCCCAAGACATATCAGGTAAGAATACTCCTAAGACTAACTAGATTTCATTCTTGTAACAGTTTATTTAACAATGTAAAGTGCATATAAAGACAATATGGATATATATCCATTTCCAAGTAGCAAATTTATTCTATTGTTTGTGAAACATGAGTGTTAACTTCTTCCTTTAAATAGGTTCAGAATTGGATAACATTTATAGCGACTTAACATTAAAAGTAAAATCAGAGACCCCCAATTACTAAATCAGGAAAACACTATTTGCACTTCTTTATAGAAAACCTGAAAAAATTTACCTGCTACAGAGAATCAGATCACCACCCTCCTGTTTCTCTGTCAACTCAGTATGACAGGAAGACCAAGGCTTTCACATCTAAGTCTATAGCCCTGGGGACTCAAGCTCTGGAGAATCACTAGCAACTAATTCTTCATAATCAACAAAACAGGTAATTTAGGCAAATGCTAGGTCTCTTGGACATGAATAATGACTAGAATCTCCTTGAAATTACACAGAATAATTCCAGAATGAAGTTGACAATTGTGCTTTGTTTGCACATAATTAAAATGCCCTCTTTAATTAATGAAACAAGAATAAAAATCAGATACAACTTCTTTTATTTGAAATTCAGTAGGCCCTTTTGAATTTTGGAGGCAGCATATAGCAATTTTAGGTAAGTTACTCCCACTTATTTACAAAATTACCCAAAATCATGTCCATTTTTAGGGGGGTACAAAACAAGAGAAAACACAGTAAAACACATTGAAAAGTCTGGTCTCCCCTGCAAGCTGTGCTATGAGGGACATATGACCCAGCACTTATGATTGTTCTTTTTTATCATTTTATTATTATTATTATTATTATACATACATATGGGGAAGTATATTTGGCAAATAAGAGTTGTTCAGAACTTTTGATAGGCCGCTGCAGGGAATTACAGATCAAAACTTTAGGATTTTAAAGCAAATAACTTCCTCTGCAGAGAACTATTCACTTTTTGAGAAACTGCTTCTGACTTTTAAACAGACCCCAGTAGAATCTGCATGATTGACAGTCAGCCACCAAGGTACCACACAACCTGCACTTCCCATCATGAACAGGGTGTTGTCTATTCTACTAATCTCTAAAATTAGGCGTGCACAGCAGTCAACAGCACTCCTTTTCTTGAAGACACACATAAGTGATATGAGCAATTACAAATGTCCGTGGTTCATCCCCTTGCCATTATTACTTCATGCTTCTCAACCTGAACTCTAGCCTAGTGGGGTACTCCCCATGACAACTTCCTTATGGAAGAAAGTGCTATGGCCTTATGTTCGGATGGTTCTCTATTATTTGATAGCACCACACTAAAATGAATAGCTTCAGCACTATAATAATCCTGTTCTAGGGTAGCCCTGTAATGCATTGGTAAACAAAAATGTTTCCATTATTTAAAAACTCAAAAACTATGATTGGAACATTGGTATCGCATTTTGAAACTTATCAGAAGATCTCTGTGGCAATACTTTACATGGTGGAGTAATATCCTCCAGAATTTGTTGCGTGCTCTAATTCTGCAACCAATATGCATCACCGTTTCTCCAATGATTTTTTACTAGTCCCAGAATTTATTCGTACAAACTACAAGTGGAGTTGCTCTTACCCTCTCACCATTAATGGTGCAATAGCTAAATCTTTGCTTCCATAAGTGAAACCGGTAGCTCTGGTAGTTTATAAGTGTTATGTACCAAGTGGGTGATGCTTTCACAAGGGGGTGCAGTGTTGGATCCATTAAGGTGGAATTGTGATTTGCTTGACCAAGAAACTATGGTGGAAGTGATGTGCAGATTCTGGAGTTGAGACAGTAAGATGACTTATGGCTTTAACTTTTACTGTCTTCAAACATTGCTTTGAGATTACCACACAAAGAAGCCATTGTACTCTAGGGGATGACAGATTCCTTGGGAAAATATTGAGGCACCCCAATCAACAGTCCATACCACATCACCTAACAAACAAGTGATGCCATCTTGGAAGATTTAGTATTGGCAGAACAGCCACATCATTGCAGCAACATGAGTGAGCCCAAGTAGGAGTAGCAGAAGACCCAGCCAGTCACCCAGAGATGGTCAGAAATAACAAATAATTTTTAACCAGCAATTTCAGGAGTGTTTCTTTCCTCAGAAAAAAAAAAAAAAAGTCTGAAATTCCAATTCCAATTCATTAATTTGTTTTCTAAATTATAAGGCCATCACTACCTTAATGATGACAAAACCAGACATGGCCAAGTCACTACCTTAATGATGACAAAACCAGACATGGCCAAGGAAAGAAAGAAAAAGAAAAGAAAAGAAAACTACAGGTCAATATCTCTGATAAACATAGATGCAAAAGTCCTCATCAAAGAAATAGAAAATTAAATCCAACTGCACAAACCATGTTCAAGTGGGATTTATGCAGGGATGGTTCCATCTATGCAAATCTCACCTATGCAAATCAATAAGCGTGATATGTGATATGTCACATCAACAAAATGAAGAACAAAAATCATTTGATCATCTCAATAGATGCAGAAAAAGAATCTGACAAAAAAAACTCTACATGAAAGAAACTCTCCACAAATTTGTCATAGAATGAACATAACTGAATACAGTAATGACCGTATATGACAAACCCACAGCTAAAATTATACTGAACAGGGAAAAGTTGAAAGTGTTTTCTTAAGAACAGGAATGAGACAAGAAGGCCACTTTCACCACTTGTATTCAACATAACACTAGAAGTCCTAGCCAGATCCATTAAGCCAAGAAATAAAACAAATGACATTCAGATTGGAAAGAAGAAGATTGAATTGTCACTGGTTGCAGATGGCATGGCCTCATACAAAGAAAACTCTAAAGACCCCATCAAAACCTGTTAGAACTGATAAACAAATCCAGTAAAGTTGCAGGGTAC
>NW_007740071.1:6653-7734 GCF_000696425.1 Galeopterus variegatus
GAAGACCAAGAGGATGAAGGTGACTTCAGAACTTTGATTTCCTTCAGCTAGCAACATGATTGTTGTTGGAGAGAATCTGAAATAATGAAAATAAAAATAGTAATGATAATATCGAGTACATTTGTGCAACATATACCCTGTATTGTGCTTTGTGCTAAAATATTAACCACATTAATTTAAAACTCCAAATAACACAATACATTGTAAAACAAGTATCCCCATATTTTTATGTGATGAAACTGAGGCATATATTAAGGATCTTTTCAGTGGTTAGATAGCTTGTTGGTGATAAACTGGGTTCTGAAGTTGATCCTTGACAGGCTGAAGTTGAATGACGTAGTTTTCTTTTAGATAGAGAGAAAACTCTTCTACAGTGTTGTAGAAAATGTATCTTCCATAGTTTCATCATTCTGAATGTGTGTGCTTTTAAATAACACTACTGTAACAATGATTATAAATTTAGCACTAAAATTATAATAAAATGAACAAGAGTGTTAAAGATTTTAAGGAGATTATTCTGTCAGAATTACAATGGATTCTAGAAAGAGGCAGCTTTTATGAGTCAGCACATGGATTTCTGAGTTATTAAAATATTCATACATTTGGATGTTGAATGAAATACAGCTTTGTATATCATCAGGCTTTCTGATGATTTCATCTTATGCTGTGATAATTACCTTCCTGTTCTGCAACAGTGTAGCAACCTGGTGCAGTGATGAAGTTGCAATTTTGACAGATTCCCTCACTTCTGTGTTTTCTTCTCACATCAGTGCTTCTTCATTTAGTGTCTCTGATGTTCTCAACATACCCATCTATATCTCTTATTCATTATCTTTTAATTTCCATTACTATTTTTNGGTGGCAAATACAGCAGGTGTTCATTTATGCTTAATTAATGTTTCGGGAGTGTATTTCTTAGCACCCTGAAGAAGGGAAAGGGGAGAGACAGAGCAAGAAAGAGAGAAAGGCTTGGAAGCCGATTTTGACTCCTAGGAAGAAAATGTAGGGCTTAGGTAGGACTTCATGACCTTGGAGATTCAAACTCCAGACAATCTTTATTGATCTACTTATTTTTAGATTT
>NW_007740071.1:9691-10150 GCF_000696425.1 Galeopterus variegatus
AAAGAAAGAAAGAAAAACAGACCAGTATAACACATTAAACATTCAGAAGGAGAGAAGTGAACTATGGTTCCTAGGAATGGGAAATGGAGAGGGGAGGAGAGGGAGGGAGAAATTGGGTAAAGAATACAAAGACTAATTACTTTTTGTAATGAAGAACATGCTAACAATACCTATTCAATCATCACATATTATACACAAATACTGATAGTCAACTCTGTACCTCATGAATATGTCTAATCAATTATGTTTCAATAAAAAAGAAAATCATCATTTTCTTTGGAATCATAGATTCATGCCATTGAAACTAATTCATGTTTCCTTCCAAATATGAGTACACTATTCTTCCAAGCCTATATTAATACAATTAAATTATAAAATATCTTTGTGTCCACACCTTCTTAAAAATAGCACATGTATTTTGGAAGTATGTTTAACTCCTAGAACCACTGGTGTCAACCA
>NW_007740071.1:12205-12617 GCF_000696425.1 Galeopterus variegatus
TGTGATGCTCTCAATGGGATGGGCAGTTGTGATGTTCTGTATCATGTTCAAGTAGATCTCTTTAAACTATATTATGACAGACATTGGTGAATTCACAGAGCCACAGAAAAGTTAAAATAAAACACTTTTATCTAACCCATGGGAATGTAAATTGTTTCCGATTTTCTCTTGAAATTAGAAAGGAAAATAATATATTTGCAAATCAATGGGTGCACACTATATACCATCAGCCTTATTCATCTATTAAAGGGCTGCTGCTTGGTTGAATTTGCTATTGTCTACAGTCACCACCAAGATACACCTGGTATTCTTCTATTTGAAGAGCTCCTCTTATGATTTCTTTGGTTCCAAGTTCATGGAAAACATATTTTAGCTATTTTGTTCTGAAAATCTTTGTTCCATTTTTA
Organism: Galeopterus variegatus; assembly: GCF_000696425.1. Lineage (NCBI taxonomy): Eukaryota > Metazoa > Chordata > Mammalia > Dermoptera > Cynocephalidae > Galeopterus > Galeopterus variegatus. The sequence goes on from NW_007740071.1 coordinate 12,613, forward strand.
TTCTG
>NW_007740071.1:13177-16078 GCF_000696425.1 Galeopterus variegatus
CTCTTGAAATTAGAAAGGAAAATAATATATTTGCAAATCAATGGGTGCACACTATATACCATCAGCCTTATTCATCTATTAAAGGGCTGCTGCTTGGTTGAATTTGCTATTGTGTACAGTCACCACCAAGATACACCTGGTATTCTTCTGTTTGAAGAGCTCCTCTTATGATTTCTTTGGTTCCAAGTTCATGGAAAACATATTTTAGCTATTTTGTTCTGAAAATCTTTGTTCCATTTTTATTCTGAAAAATGTTTTAGGTATAATTTTACAGTTATTTTCTTCAGCGATTTAACAATTATTGTCTGCTGACTCATTCTTTCACTGGAGAGTCAGTCATGCTCTTCTTCCTCAGGTAGTGTACAGAATATCACTGCAGACCAACATCTTACCTACATTATCTTTTTAAAAAGGCAAATCGCCATATCCACCAAGTTCACCTGTGTTGTTGCAAATAACACAATTTCCTTCTTTATTAAGGCTGTATGTTATCCCATTACATATGTATATATATCTACACACATATATATAAAATATATATATATGTTTATATATATATACACATATATATGCCACATTTTCTTTATTTGTTCATCTGCCTATGGGCATTTAGGTTGTTTCCATATCTTGACTATTATGAATAAAGCTAAACTGAGCATAGGAGTTCAGATGTCTCTTCAACATACTGACAATAGTTCCTCTCCTTTGGTTATATACCCAGAAGTGGAATTGCTGGATTATATGGCAACTTTATTTTTGCTTTGATGAGAAAAATCCATATTTTTTCCCAAAATGGCTGTACTAATTCACACACCCTCCAGCAGTGTACGAGGGTTCCCATAAATACTGTGAGATCTCATTTGCATGTGGAATCTAAGAAAGCCAAACTCATAGGACAGACAGTAGAGTGTTGGTTACCAAAGAAGAGAAGAGAGGTGAAATAAGGGGAGATGTTGGTCAAAAAGTACAAAGGTTCAGGTAGAAAGGAGAAATAAATTTCAGTGTTTTATTGCACAGTACAGTAGCCATTGTTAATAACATGTATTGTGTATTTCAAAAATGCTAAAATGATAGATTTGAAATATTATCATCACAAAAAATGATAAATGATGTTACGGAATTGTTAATCAGCCTGCTTTCATCATTCCAGAATACAAACATATAGCAAAATATCATATTGTACCCCGTAAATATACACTATTATTAATTGTCAATTTTTTTTTAATAAGTAAATTTCTAAATTTATATTTTAAAAAGATCCCTGGAAGTGACTAGGAACATGTCACTAAAATTCCAACCCAGGAAGAGACTTTCCTTGGTGAGCTGCCAGGCACTTCTTATTTCCTTCATTGTATATGCTTATGATTCTGTGAACAGGCTGAATTTTACATTTGGCCCTTGCAAAGAGTCACTGCTGGCTAAACAATGAATCCAACAGTGCTTTGCAGATACACAAGAATCGAACGATACATTGAAAACTAAAGAAACTCAAAACTTAGTCTGTTCTTCTTATTCTAAGTTTCTTGAGGTGTATATTTGGGCTCTTTATTTGTGATCTTTCTCCTTTTTTAAAAATGTAGGTGTTTATCACTATAATCTTTCATCATAAGGGACCCTGTAAGTTTTCATATCAGGTGTGTATGTTTTTGTTTTGGTCAACATATTTTCTTAATTTCTCTTTTGCTTTTTTTTCATTATGAATATTTATGAGATACAAAGGTGATTGTCACCCCACATGCCCAATATTTGAAGGTCAGATTCATGCTGACAGTATGTCCATTACCACAAATTGCGTTGTACCCTGTATCTCCCACCCAATTATCCCCAACCTCCCTAACCCTCCCCATTTTTCCCCCACTACACTTGGTATCCCAAAGTATATTCTCTCCCTCCGCAAGTCCAATGCACCTCTGTGGTCTTTCTTTCCTTCCTTGTTTCTCTCTTAGCTCCCAATTATGAGTGAGTACATGTGGTATTTATCCCTCTGTGCTTTTCTTATTTCACTCAATGTGTTTCTTCAAGCTCATCCATGTTATTACAAGTGGGAGAAATTTCATTCTTTTCTATGCCACAGAAGTATTCCCTGGGGTATATATGCCACATTTTCCTTATCCAACCATCCATTGATGGACATTTAGGTTGGATCCATATCTTGGCTATTATAAACAGAGCTGCGATGAACATGGGAGTGCAGATATCTCTTCAACAGGATGATTTCCATTCCTCTGAGTATATACCCAGAAGAGGGGTTGCTGGATCATATGTAAGATCTATCTGTAGTTGTTTGAGAAACCTCCATACTGTTTTCCATAGTGGTTGTACTAATATACTGCCCCACCAACAGTGCAAGAGTGTTCCCTTCTCTCCACACCCTCACCAACACTTGTTATTCACTGTCTTTTTGATAATAGCCAGTCTAACTGGGGCAAGGTGATATCTCACTGTGGTTTTAATTTGCATTTCCCTGATAATTAGTGATGTTGAGAATTTTTGCATTACCTGTTGACCATTTGTATGTCTTCCTTTGAAAAATGTCTATTCAGTAACTTTGTCCATTTTTTAAATGGGTTATGTGTTGTTTTACTGTGTAACTGCTTGAGTTCCTTGTATATTATGGATATTAATCCCTTGTCAGATGCATAGTTAGCAAAAATTTTCTCCCACTCAGTAGGTTGTCATTTCACTCTGTTGATTGTTTCTTTTGCTGTCCAGAGCTTTTTAGTTTGATATAGTCTCACTTGTTTACTTTTTCTTTTGTTGCTTGTGCTTTCAGGCTCATATTCATAAAGTGTGTGCCCAGAACTAGTTGCTGAAGAGTTTCACCTATACTTTCCCTTAGTAATTTTACAGTTTCCAGATCTTATACTTATAAGTCTTTAATCCATTTTGAGTTGATTTTAG
>NW_007740071.1:17890-18882 GCF_000696425.1 Galeopterus variegatus
TCTGTGTTTAATTTCCACATTTATGTGATGTTTCCACTTTTTGTCTTGTTATTAATTTCCAGTCTAATAACATTGTGATCAGAAAAGGGAATTGATTTGATTTCAATCTTCTTAAATTTGTTAAGTCTTGTTCTGTGGCCTAACATATGATACATCCTGGAGAATATTCACAGTGTGTTTGAGAAGAAAGTGACCCTTCTCTTCTACCATCCAAAAATATTAGTTGAAAATGGATTAAAGACCTAAATTTAAAACCTGAAACTGTATAACTTGTGGAAGAAAACATACGGAATAAGCTCCTGGTTGTTGGATTTGGCAATGGTGATTTAAATTTGATACCAAGAGCACAGTTGAACAAAGCAAAAAAAAAAAAAAAAAAGTTCCTTTACATCAAAGCAAACAATTAACAAAATGAAAAGATAACTTGTGAAATGGAAGGAAATATTTGTAACCCATATTTGTGATAAGGGGTGAATATGCAAAATATAAAGGGACCCATACAACTCAATAGCAAAACAACAAAAATAAATAAATAATTAAAAAACAAAGTAGAAAAATGGACAAAAGACTTGAACAGACATTTTTCCAAATAAGATATGCAAATGGTTTAAACAGGTTTATGCAAATATGCTCAACACCATGAATATTCATAAAAATGCAAATTAAAGCAACAATATGACATCACCTCTCTCTTGTCATCTCTTGTCAGTATGGCTGTGATTAAAAAGTCAAATGTAAGAGTTGACAAGGACATAGAGAAAAGAGAACCCTTGTACACTGTTGGTGGAGCTTTAAATTTGTAATGTCAGTATGGAAAACAGTATGACAGTCCTCAAAATAATTAAAAATAGACTTACAATACAATACAGCAATCCCACTACTCAGTTAGTATGTAAAGCAAAAAAAATCAGTATGTATGTCAAATAGATATCTATAGTTACATGTTGACATGCAGCATTATTCATAATGGTCAAGATTTGGAAACAACTTAA
>NW_007740071.1:20550-21939 GCF_000696425.1 Galeopterus variegatus
TAGGAAATAAAACCTGACTAGGGAATTGGGAGCTTTCCACAAAAGCTTGACCATCTCCCTTTCAGTATCTGCCTTCTTTTAAGCTGCAGTGGGTTGCAGAAGAAAGAATTAAATTCAAACTTTGGGAGAGTAGAGCTTGATCTCTATAAGGTTTTTCAGATCTGATCAAGGTAAACACCTGGCAAGCCTCAATCAAAACCTCAGGATGGCCATACAAAAGGAACAGGAATAGATCATGGTGTGGGCTGAGTCATATCAAATCTTTTGTTTGTTCAGCCTGAGAATTTTAATGGCTCCTTTACTAATCTAAGGAAGACCTCTCTTATCCTCCTTTTTCCAGCAATTTTATGATAAATCACTGTTTTAAATTCCCTCTGTTTAAAAACCAAGAGTAATTTTTTTCTTGTGTGGACCAGATATCAACTCATATAGAGTCTGTCTTTTCTCAGAATCAATAGAAATGTGAAAACACTTTTTTAAAATGAACAAACTACACCCCTAACTTGCATCTCAATAGGACAATTAAATGGAAGACAATTAATACCTCATTAGTACAATTCTCAAACGCTTGGTAATATAGATTTTATGNCTATAGTTACATGTTGACATGCAGCATTATTCATAATGGTCAAGATTTGGAAACAACTTAACAGACCATGAACAAATGAATGGACAAATGAAAAAGGGCATATGTATATATACAATGGAACATTATTCACTCTTGAGAAAGAAGAATGCCATTGGCAGCAACATAGATGAAAGTTGAGGACATTATGCTAAACGAAATACACCAGACCCAGAAAGACAAATACTGCGTGATATTAGTTATATGTAGATTCTTTTTAAAGAGTCAAACTCACAGTGACAGAGAGTAGAATGATGGTTCCTATGGGCTGGGGCAGGGGGAGAGAGGAGATATTGGTCAAATGGAACAAACCTTAGTTTAAGACAAATAAGTACTAGAGACCTAATGTACAGAACAATGACTATAATGAATAATATTATATTGCATTTTTGATATTTGCTATGAGAGTAAATCTGAGTGTTCTCACTACAAAAAATAATAACTATGTGAGATGATGGATATGTAAATTTGATTGATGGTGGTAATTATTTTACAATGTATACATGTATCAAAACATCCGGTTGTACACCTTAAATATATACAATTCTTATTTGTCAATCATACCTCAATAAAACTAGTAAACGAGCTCAAAACTCATGACAACTTCCCACACAGGAATTTGTTGAATTCTGTTGGTGCATGGAAGGCCGGGGATCTGCACCAGAGCGCAGATTGACGTCTTCCACAGAAATGACATGATCCTTAGGAAATAAAACCTGACTAGGGAATTGGGAGCTTTCCACAAAAGCTTGACCATCTCCCTT
>NW_007740071.1:23211-26656 GCF_000696425.1 Galeopterus variegatus
TGGAAGACAATTAATACCTCATTAGTACAATTCTCAAACGCTTGGTAATATAGATTTTATGGGAAGGTGGTCAAAGGTACAATGCAGGTGAGGATTTATGCACACTACCAAGTGTATGTATATTGTATTATGTACTATATATAAATTATATGTATTATTATATACCTACACTTACATATGTATATATGTAAGTATGCATGTATGTATACATGTGCAATCAATTTCCCTATATTAAAATGACAAGATGTTTCTGTCTTCCCAGTCTCCTTTGTCTACACCAAAAGCTCTTTTTAGAAGAAAATTCACCTATTCTAGGAAAATCACCTTTTAAGAGTCAAAAAATTTCACAGATTTCCCAATCACATACTCTCCCTACAGTTTCCATTCTCTATATTATTACATATGCCAGATGAAGAATTTTCTCCTAAGTTAAAATATTTGATTTCATTTTTCATGGGTAACTAGAAAAGTGTTGGGTTGTATGGGAAGTCTGTATAACTTCATAAGACACTGCTAAACAATTTGCAAATTTATCTTACCTTTTACCCAAATGTCAAATATATGAGCATTCCAGTTGCTCCATTTTCTCACGAATACTTGGTATTTCAGTGTTTTTGTTTTAGCTATTCTAATGGGTGTTCAGTGATATCTCACTGTGGTTTTAAAATAGCTTTCATTGATGTCTAAAAATACATAGCATGTGTTAAAGTGTTTATCAATAATCTGCATATCTTCTTTTGTCAGGTGTCTGCTCTACTATTTCAAATATTCTTTAAATGAATAATTTGTTTTTGTCATGAGTGTAAGAGTGCTTTATACATTCTAAATACAAATGCATTGTCAGACATACATATTGCAAATATTTAATCACAATCAGTGGCTTACATTTTTATTTTTTAATGGTATCTTTCATTATTAAAAAGCTTCCATCACATATTTTTAATGTAGATGAAGTTAATTTTATCAATTTTTAATAAGATATTTATTTTGGGATCAATCTAAACCATTTTCACTCCATTTTTGGAAAAATTCTCCCTTTGTGTTATGCTAAAATTTTGTGCCTTTACCATTTGTACTTATATCTATGATATGTTTCATTTGATTAAAGATAATAGTTATATATGATGGGAGGTAAAGTTTAAGCCTCTTTTATCTATGTGGATATCCAGTTTTTCCATTATTATTTGACAGAATATCATCCTTTTCCCATCAAATTATAATGACACATATGTTGAACTTTGAATTACCAGATATGTGGGAATACATTTTGGGTCTTATTACTCTAAAATGCAATTGCCTTGATTATTCAAATAATTTTTGAAGTGAAACAGAGGATACAGTTAGGGAAAACATAGCAATATTTTATTCAATTTTGTTTGCTAGCCAAGAGACTATAATTTTCATGAATTAAAATCACCTTCTGCCTTTTAACCCAACAAAAATCAAAGGAAGAGTTGGTGTACAAGACACAGTAAGCTGAAGTATTTGAAAAAATTCTCTCAAGAGTATGGGCTCCTCAATTACAATTTTCAGGGACGATCCTGAACTATTCATATTTTATGACTTGAAAATTAAACTTACTTTGGAATCACATGTATAAAATTCTAGTACACATAGTAAAGTATTTAAAAATAATTTGTAAACATTGCTACAAATGGTCAAAAAATTTTTTACAAATTTTTTGAATGTGTTCTTCACTTCTTTGTTCCTAAGGCTATAGATCAATGGGTTCAGCATGGGAATCACCACTGTATAAAACACAGAAGCCACTTTAATTATAAGCCGTGAAGTTTTAGCATTAGGGACACAGAAAAGGAAAAGGACGGTTCCATGGAAGATGGTGATGGCCGTCAGGTGGGAGGCACAGGTGGAGAAGGTTTTCCAGCGCCCACTTGCAGAAGGTATCTTCATAACAGTAATGAAAATTAGTATATATGACATAAGAATAATCATCAGGCTGCTCATTTCATTGAATACCACAATAATAAAACATAGCATCTGGGTGATATAGGGATCTGAGCAGGAGACAGAAATAATTACAGAGTGGTCACAGATAAAATTATTTATGATGCTAGACTTACAATAGGAGAGTGTAAGAAGAAAATACGTGAGTGTCAGGGAACACACTACACCCCATGTGTAAGACCCACCCACCAGAAGAGCAGAAAGCTTCTGAGACATAATAGTAGTATAGAGCAAAGGGTTGCAAACAGCCACAAAACGATCATAGGCCATCGCTGCTAGCATGAAAGTTTCTGTCACTGCAAAACTGCAAGTGAAACAAAATTGCATGATGCAGCCTGAGAAAGAGATAGTTCTGTCTTCCACAACCAAGTTCTCCAACAGTTTTGGTGTAACTATGGTGGAATAACAGAAATCTACAAAGGACAAGTGACTCAGGAAAAAGTACATGATAGTGTGCAGTTTTGAATTGACCTTGATGATGATTATCATGCCCAAATTCCCCACCACAGTGACTGTGTAGATGGACAAGAAAACCAGAAAGAGTAGAATCTGATATTCTGGGTATTCTGAAAAACCTAGGAGAATAAAAGTGAGTGTGCTGCTTTGATTTCCTTCAGATAACATCATGATTCCTGTTGGATAAAATAAAACAAAAAGTTATTTCTGGAAAGTAGACTGAAGACAGAAAGGAGACACAGAGAGAGGAAAGAGGCTTCAAGTGTTTCTGTTAAGAGTGGCACAGAAGAGTGGTTTTCAAAGTCCAGTCCCCAAACAGAAGCAGCAGCACCACCTGGATTCCAAGTTCTGCAGCCTCATCATCAGACTTCTAAATCTAGAATTCTGGGATGAGGCCCACAATTTGTCTTTTAACCTGTCCTCCAGGTTATTTTGTTGCATGCTAAAGGGTGAGAACCAACGGTGTGGGAAATATGTAATAATCACGCTATTGTTGAAAATCCACACTTTTCAGTATTGTTAATATACAACTGAAATNTAACTCTGCTAAACTCTGGGTCTTATACCTGCCCCCATGACTATGGAGCTATAGACCCCATGGAATTATAATTGTAGTATTCCTCAGTGGACTTCAAAACATACAATTAGTTGAAACACTGTGTCTGGTGTCATTGTGATAGATACATTTTTCTTAAATCATTAGGGATAATTATATCACCACATCTATTACATTAACTGCTGTTAGGTATGGAATTATTGAAATAATATATGTTCATTGAAGATAACATTACTGACAGTTTGATAATAAGATAAAAAGAACTAATCATAAGTAACTGGTATTAACTGCATTTTAAATTTTGCGTTGACATTTATAGTGGAGAAACCTGGCAAACACTACCTTAAGCAAAAGATAAAGGTTGCCATCACCAGTAATATGATGTGGACATCACATACCCCTGATACGATGTGTTGAGAAGGGCATTTCACCTTGACATACTTACCCAGAAACCCATAATCTCAGCTT
>NW_007740071.1:32021-32229 GCF_000696425.1 Galeopterus variegatus
ATTTCTTAAGATAGCAACAGTCTCGGGATTGGCAACAAAAGCAGCAGTACATTTCAATGAGGGTGCCAGTAAAACAGCATTTTATTTTCAGGATATAAGAAATCTCAGAGAGTGCTCAGAAAAAACTGAAGGCTTGATGCACAGTCCTAACTCTGCTAAACTCTGGGTCTTATACCTGCCCCCATGACTATGGAGCTATAGACCCCAT
>NW_007740072.1:0-3257 GCF_000696425.1 Galeopterus variegatus
ATTCACACACATACATACACACACACACACACACACATACACACACACTCTCACACACACAAAAAAAACAAACAAACAACAACAACAACAAAAAAAACCCCAAAAAACCGGGGGGGGAGGAGAGGAAGATATAACAACCACAATTTTTTTTGAAGTTCTTACAACAAGAAAATGGAGAGGACACACTTGGGTGTGATGGGGGAGAGGGAGGAGGGAGGGAGGTGTCTGTGATGGGACACAATAATCAACTACATTGTATATTGACAAAATAAAAATAAAAAAATTAAAAAATAAAAGTAAAATATGTCTTAGAAATAGTTACCAGATAGAGTAAAAAAGGAAACTTTTTTTTTTTGGCTTATATATTTTTTTTAACTTCCTTGGGGAGTTTGTAAGAGAAACAATTATTTTTTCCAAAATATTTTTTAGTAAATTTTATAATGTTAACCATGAAAGGTACTTTTTGAAATGATTTTGAAATATTTAAAACAACACAACTTCAAAGTCCTATCAGAGATTTTCCTAAAGAATAACAGTAGAAAAATAAACACTCTTTTTAGCCACCTGCCTCTTAATGGATATGATAAAAAAAAATACATATAATTTTACCAATAACCTATCCACTTGAACTTACTTGCCCTGATCTAATAATTCATCATTTAGAATTATCCTCTTGACCATGAGAAAAATGTTCACTTTTCAGTTTCTGATACAATTGTTGCAAAAGGTCATGACATAGATTTAATGAAATAACTGGCAAATAATATTTACTGTAATTTCATTACAAAGTGATAATAGGCCATTTAAAACTTCAGTAAATGGTGGTAATGATTGCACAACAATGTGAATGTACCCAGTGCCACTGAAATGTGCACCTAAAATGGTTAAAATGGTGAACCTGGAGGTTGAGGAATCCCACAATCTGCTGTCTGCAAGCTGGTGTGATTCAATCTGAGTCTGAAGGCCTGAGACTCAGGGGAGACCATGTAAACTCTAGTCCAAGGGCAGAAGATGAAATGAGATGTCCCATTTCAAGCAGTAAGGTGAAAAAAAGGGACATACTCCTCTTTCCTCTTCATTTTGCTTAATTGAGGCCCTGGATGGATTGGCGGTGCCCAGTCACACTGGGGAAGGTCATCTACGTCACTTGGGTCCACTCATTCAAATGATAACCTCATCTGGAAGCGCAATCGCAGATACACCCACAAATGGTGTTTAATCTGGGCACTAGGTGGTTCACCCAACTTGATACATAAAGTTAATCACCATGAATGGTAAACTTTATGTTATATATAAAAATAACTTAAAAATTTGTAAATACAGAAAATTGTAAAGAAGAAATTAAAAAATAAACTTTAATGATATCACAAAAGATTGATATTTTTGTTTATTTCTTTCCAGACAAAATTTTTTTATATGTGATAAATGCTATATACTTGGGATCATGTTACAGATGCTCCTTAAATTATGATGGGGTTACATTTTGGTAAACCCATCATAAATTGAAAATATCATAAATCAAAAACACATTTAATACACCTAACCTACCAAACATCATAGCTTAGCCTCGCCTACTTTAAAGTGCTCAGAACACTTACATTAGCCTACAGTTGGGCAAAATCATCTAACACAAGGCCCATTTTATAACAAAGTGTGGAATATCTCATTTTACTTATTGAATGCTCTACTAAAAGTGAAAACCAGAAAGGTCATGTAGGTACTCACCATTAATGTACTCAGCCTAAAACACCATTGTAAAGTTGAAAAATCTGGAGTTGGGGACCATCTATACATAAAAAAAATCAGTATTTCACTAATTTGTTTTTTATTCTATACTGTAAATTTTCTTATTATGCTTACTATTTCTCAAGATAATTTTATAGAATATATTAGTCGATAATATGGATGCACCTCAACTCATTTAAACATGCTCCTAGTCTTGGACATTTAACTGACATTTCCAATGTTTTGCTATCACAGATGGTACTAAAAATATCCTTATACGTACCCTTTGTCAACATCTCTGCTTACTTCCTAAGTATTCCTAAAGTACATTCATGAAATCGGGATTATGGAATCAATATAATGATGTATTTTCAAACCTTTCATATGTATTTTGTAAGATTGTTTCCCAAAAGTTGTCACAATGTACACTTCCAGCAATATACTGCTTGTTTCACTACGTCCTTAACAGCACAAAGCGTTACCTTTAAAGAAGAAATTTGTCAATTTATGAAATAATAAATAATAGTATATTATTCAATTTATCTTTTATCACTAGTAATTTTATATGCTTTTGGCCTTTTGTCATTTTTTTGTGGGGGTGGTGGATTTCAGCCTTATTCTTATTCATTTTTGTATATGAAGGCTTTTTAAATAAAATTTTAAAAATTATTTAACACTCTAGAGATATCAATGTTATATAAATTATACAAACTCCTTTCCCACTTAGTCCCCAAAATATTTTTTGCTTACTGCATTTTTGTTTTTTGGTTTTGTATAGAAATTTAGATTTTTAAAATATTGTGTCCTCCAAATTTTAAATATAGGCAGTTCAAGAATGTAAGTTTTGAATATTTGAGTTCTGTGGGCTGAATTTGCCCTATACATTACCTGTTTTTGACTTCTGCTTTAGATCGATTCTCATTTGGAACATGAAAATACAAAATATTTAAAAATTTTAGCATACGTCTACATATCTAAAGAGACAATTATAGCTTTATATTTCTATATTAGAGAAGAAAAAGATTCAATAGTCTAAGAACTTCTCTTAAATAGTTAGAGCAAATTTAACCAAAACAGTTGTTGATGCAGTCATAATTAAATAAAAAACAAAATTAAAGAAAATCATCAAAGCAAAAAGTCGTCACAAAATGCCAATTAATGTGAAAGTGAAAATATTATGCAGATCTTACAGATATCAGAAAGAAAAAAAGGAGGCTGGTGGGTTAGCTCAGTTGGTTAGAGTGCAGCGTTATAACACCAAGGTCAAGGGTATGGATCCCCTTACCTGCCAGCCACCAAAAGAAAAGAAAATAAGAACAAAAAGAAAATATTAAGAGAACTTTTAGGCTAATAATTGAAACAATGTAAATTAAATAGAAAAAATCTAGGGCCGAGCTTGTGGTGCACTCGGGAGAGCACAGCGCTGGGAGTGCAGCAGCGCTCCCGCCGCAGGTTCGGATCCTATATAGGGATGACCGGTGCGCTCACAGCGCTCACTGGCTGAGTGCGGTGCAGCCGGTCTCAAAAAGGAC
>NW_007740072.1:3462-16733 GCF_000696425.1 Galeopterus variegatus
AAAAAAGGAAAAAAAAAAAAAAAAAAAAATAGAAAAAATCTATAACAACTCATCAAATTAATAAAATTAACTAGAAAATCTAAATCCATATTTTTTGAAGAAATTAAGTTTAAAAAAATCTTCCCATAATGAACCTTCCAAGCTCAGATGGTTTCATTGATTAATTCTATCAAACATTTAATAAAAAAAATAATACTAATTGTGTACAATCTCCTTTAGAAAAAAAGATGCAGCAGAATCACTTTTCATCTTGTTTTATGAGGCTATTATAAGTCTATTACTTTTCTACTCCTGTGTCATGAACTATGGCAGAAGTCAGTGGTTTAAAAGAATGATTTATTATTTCTAAAGTTCTATGGGGGTGGCTGGTCTTGGCTGCATGGCACTAATCCCTGTGATGTCAGCTGGTGTCACTCAGGCTGCTGCATTCAGATGGCAGATGGGGGAAGAGCTGGGAAGTCCATGTTAGTCTTCCACATATCTGGGGCATTGGCAGGGATAATTAGTAGGCTGCAATGTTTCTCTCCCCATGTGTTCTCTTATCATTGAGTTGACTGGTGTTGGATCCCAGCAGATCTAAAGTGGAAGCTGCCTGACTTGTAAGGGATAGCAGAGAACACAGCATTGCCACATTCTACTGGTAAAAGCAAGCTATAAGGCTAACCCTATTGAAAAGGAGGAAAAGAGACTAACCCTCTTAATGGTGGTGGTGGCATTTATATAGAGAAATAACAGGAATTTTTGGCAGAGATTTTTGCATATAATTTACCATGACAACCTTGATATCGAAACCTAAGAAGGCACAACAAGAAAAAAAATTCTCATGAAAATAGAGCCAAAAGTTCTTAACAAAATGTTACTAAATTGAATCCAAAAATACACAAGAATAAAATCACTCTGACCTACTGGAGTATATGCAAGGAATGCAAGTTTAGTATAATTCATGATATTAAAAGATAAAAGGAGAAACTAATTTTAATAACTGGAGAAAAAACTTTTGACAAATGATACTCAATACCTTTTTAAAATTAGAAAACCAAGAGTAGAAGGAAACTTCCTCGATATTTTAAACTAAAGAAAACATCTACAATTAACATCAAACTAAAGAATTAAAGTCTGAACATTTTTCCTCTAAGATTGGGAATAGGCACTAAGTATTGAAATGAAGGTTCTTGCAAGTCAGGTAAAGCAAAGAATAAAATAAAATAATGTAGATTGGACAAGAAGAAACAAAACTATCTCTATTCTCAGGATACTTGATTGTTTACATAGATAATTGTAAGAAATCTACAAAGCAACTATTAGAATTAAAGGGTAAATTCATCCAAGTGACAAGATAAAGAGCCAGTAAACAAAAATCAATTGTTTTTCTAAATACTAGAATGCTATAATTAGAATTTTTTAAAATGTTATTTTCAGTACCCTTAGAAAGCATTAAATGCTCATAAATAAATTTAACAAAAGCAGGGAAATGCCTCTACAATAAAAAATATAAACCCATGATGAGAAAAAATAAAGAATACCTAAATAAATGGAGAAATATACCACATTGATGGATTGGAAGATTCATTATTGTTAATATGTCAGTTCTCCCCAAATTTATTTATATATTCAATGCAATCCCAATAAAAATCTTAGAATTGCTTTTGTAGAAATTGTCAAGCAGATTTTTTTTAAAATAGCCAAAGAATTATTGAAAATTAAAACATTTGGAAGATACAAATGACTTTAAGATTTACTACATGACTTTAAGATTTACTATTAAGCTACAGTAATCAAGACAGTATAACACTGAGGTAAGGATAATCAAATAGTTTAAATGGAACAGAAAATGTAGTTCATAAAAGACTTACAGATATGGGGTTACTTGATTTTCAGCAAAGTCATAAAAACAATTTTATAACAAAAGTTCTTTCAGCAAACCGTGCTACAGCAGCTGCATTTATATGGGAAAATGACGATTAGCCTGTACTTCTACTATAAACAAAATTCATTTGACATAAATCACAGATAAAAATATAGACGTTAAAATTGTAAAGCTTCTAGAAGAAAATAAAAAAGAATATCTTCATGACTTTAATGTTGATAAATAATTGTGTAGGGTACAGAAAGAAGCAGTTGACAAAAGAAGAAAAAATGTTAAATTGGACTACATTAAATGAAAAACTCCTGTTCATCAAAAGAGCTGATTAAGAAAGAGAAAAGGGGAGCCATTAAGTAGAACAAAATATTTTCAAAATATATACATGTGACAAGAAAAATCCTTATCAACAGAATAAATAAAGAACTCTAGTAATTCAACAAAAAGGGCAAACAGTAAAACATGGACAAAGGCTGAAACAGGTATTCCACAAAAGAAAACATATGGATATTCAATAAACACATGAAAAAGTGCTCAGCATCATTAGTAATTAAGGGAATCCAAATTTCAACCACAATAAGTTACCATTACTCATCCATTAGAATGGCTGAAATTAAAATTTCAAAAAAAAAAAAAAAGACTGACAGTACCAAATGCTGGCAAGGATGCATTGCTAATGGTGTGCAAAATGTCATAACTACTATAGAAAATGATTTTGCAGTTTCTTGTAAAATTAAGCGTATACCTACCGTACAGCCCAGCAAATTCCCCTTCTAGATATTTATTCTGGAGAAATTAAAATATATGTTCACAAAAGGACCTGTAAAGAGTATTCATAGCTTCTTAAATCATAGTAGCCCCAAACTGGAAATATCCCAATTGTCCATTAACAGGAGAATGGAAATTAACGGGAGAATGAAATTGCTGTACCCAGTGAAATACTACTCAGCAATAATAAGAGGAAAAACACTACTGATATATGCAATAACCCAAACGAGTCTGAAAAATACATGATGAAAGAAAGAAGCTGACATAAAAAGACAACCTGCTGTGTTACTACTATATTTATATGAAGTTTTAGAAGAGGCAAAATTCATTATAGTGCAACAAATCAGAACAGGCATTTGCTGGGAGAGACAGTGGGTTCAAATTGACCAGAAGTGGCATGAGGAAACTTTCTGGGGTGATGGGAATGTGTTCTGCTTCTTAATAATGGTCTTTGCTACTTGGTGGGTTTTCCAAGAATGGCCACATATATATTTCCAGTCCCACATGATCTTTCAGAAATTTGCTACCACTGTCAAGAACCAAATTTGAGAAATCTATTTCCATTAACCTGGGTGGGCTTGTAACTTTCAAGGATAGGTTATAAAAAAGATAAAGGTTGTTAGTTGGCTCTCTCTTTCTTGAGATGTTTTCCCTTGGAAATCAGCCACCACACTGTGAGGACACCCATGTGGACATACAACTGCCAGACAGGTGAGTAGAAAGTCTGGAAATGATTCTGGACCCCCACCTTTGAGTCTATCAAGTGAAGCCTCAGATGTCAGAGATCAGAGATAAGCTATACATACATGCTGTATCTTGTCTGAATTTTTTATCCTCAGAATCTGTGAGCATAAGAAATGATTATTTTATGCCATTGGCTTTGGGATAATTTGTTACAAAGCCATAGTAACTTTAACAATTGTACTGCATAATCAGTTGTGCATCTTTCTTTCCATTTAAAAATTTCTCTTGAGTGTGTCAAGTTATATATTTGATTTTTTACTTTCTGGGGCATCTATTTTGCGTTTTGAACCTAAACCAAATTTATGCAAGTGAAACACCATTGTCTATATATTGGTCCATTCTGTTTCATGCAAAATCATAAAAATAAAGCAATTTAACTTTTTAAAACATCAAAATAGTTTGTCAAATTTCTGACCTATTAACTATTAGCTTAGATGGCAAATAGTTATGAATTTATTCTTTGTAAACTTGGATCACTCTACAAACATGCCTTTTAGTGACTGTATTACGAGGTAACCTGGGCACAGTGATTTTAAATATAGCAGAGGGAATATGAAAAGATTTATGCACATAATATGGTTCAGGAAAAAATGGAACTATGGAGGAGTAATAATATAATTTTTCAGACAAATGGGATGGCTCTGAATGAACACACCTTGAAAGAGTGGCACTTTTTAAAGTCTGAAATCTGTTCAGATTCACAAAATGGTGCCATATGGTAAAGACAGACCTAATTTAGAGATTTGTGTATCTGGATTTCCTTCTGAGAAGAAGTAATGAACAGTTATTTTCTAAACTCTAGTTTCTAAATGAAATTATACTGGTAATTTTTCTTTAAATTTTTTTATTCTAAAATTTTTCTAACAAAAAAATACAAAAAATAAAGTATGAACTTTTACTATTATACAAAGTTCTTTCTTCTAAAGTGATTTAAAACACCTCTAAAGGGAATAGTATATTTTGGAACTTTAAAATAGAATGAGATTTTGAGGTTTTCCCATATCTTAATGTTGAATCACTAAAACATGAAGTAGAAATTCTACTAAATTGATATATTCTTCACATAGTCTCGGGCCGGCCCGTGGCTCACTCGGGAGAGTGTGGTGCTGATAACACCAAGGCCACAGGTTCGGATCCCACATAGGGATGGCCGGTTCGCTCACTGGGTGAGTGTGGTGCTGACAACACCAAGTCAAGGGTTAAGATCCCCTTACCGGTCATCTTTTTAAAAAAATAAAAATAAAAATAAATAAATAAATTGATTTATTCTTCACATAGTCTTGGCAGCAGTCAGGCTACCTATAGGCTTGCTTATATTTTAAAATAATTTTAATTCTAGGTTGGAAATGCACAGAGTGAATGTGTGCTGTACTTTGCATTTGATAGATTAGTTTGAATTTGGAGGCCCTGGATCAAGCAAAGCTTGATTTCTGATGTGAATTTGGTCGTGCCAACTCTGCTGACACAGCAAACAGAAAGAATAGAGAGAAATCCAGAGTTCCCTCAGGCCACATAAAAAATGTTCCAGTAGAAATCAGAAATGCAGTTTGACACTGGGATCTGTGGAGAATACAGCCTGTTCTCAGGTCATGGGAAGCAAATTTTATTTTACCAGGAATCCAAGTTGATTGAAATAAGTTACTCTTTTTCTTTATAAAACAAAAACAATAAAAATAATTAACAGTTTCCAACAGGGGAGCTGAAGTTTACTGTACTGGCTTTTCAGTTTTGACACTCCCTCATTTTTTTGTTTTTTCCCCAACTGCTACCTTTACAAAGATTTTAAGTATTAATCCAGTACATAAGATACAGTATGTGCTAACAATTCAGAATGCCCAATGAAGTATAGCTTACTTTGAATACAATGTTTTGGGGTCTCTGCTTTTAACAAATAATTTGTTGGTGAAGATAAGAGAGAAACACTGATATTGACTTAGCATCTATGGTTACTCTGCTAGGTGATTTCGTGACTTTTTTATATTTCTATATATAATTCAACCTATATAAAAACATTTACACTTGAAGAAGCCATGTCAGAGATTTGAGGCAACTCAGCAGTGGCAAAGCAGGACTCAAACCCTGGTTGCCTGTTTTCCAACCCTGCATTCTTTGTGCTCAACAGTTGTAAGCACTCAGCCATCAGTTTCCTGGGAAGATGAGGGATGAACAAATGAACGAATTAAGGAATGAGTTATTGTACGAACAAACTGAAATGCAAGGGGTCCAAAACTAAGAAGTATTTCCCAACCTTAAGGAGTTTATAATGGATTCAAACGTATGAAAAATATATACTCCTAACTATACATTGAAACAGGATATGATAATGTGATTTAAGACTGAAGTCCTATGAGCATGCAATTGAAGGGAAAAATTATGTCTAGTAAAGGCTATATATGGAGAGAGGGGTGAATTTGAGCTGGGGACTGATAAATGGAAGGGTTTTAGGAGACAGCACAAAGTGAGCATTTCTGGAGGTAGAAACCTAAACATATAGGTTTCTAACAACTTATAATCAGATTTCTGTCAAGATAAAAATAACAATGTTAATTTTTGAAGAAAGCATTAAAATACAATACGTATATTTGCTGATCATACTGTAAAATTTGCAAGACATTTAGAAAATGTGATATGATAGAACAAATGACAAGTGCAGAAATAACACTAATAAAAGACATTGGAAAGGAACAAATACCTGCAGTTTTTGGTGGAGGAAGCAGGCATTTCATTTTCAGTGCTATTGGCAAAAACGGTGAGATAGAAAATATTCAGACTCCTTTACTGTGTACCACATTGTGCTAAGCAATTTACGTGTATTATGTCATTTAACCTTTAGAATAACCTTCTGAGTTAAGTGTTATCACCATTACACAGATGAGAAAACAGTCTGGAGAAGTTAAGTAAGTTGTCCAAAGTCACACAGGTAGGAAGTGACAGAGCCAGAGCCATGAGATTTGAATGCCATCGGTCAAATGTCAAGGTCCAAGGTAGAGAAACATTTGAGATGAACTCTGAAAGATGGCTAGAGTTTCAGCACGTAGAGACAAAATGTTTAGTTTGTTGAAACATAAGAAATATTTTGAGTAGTAGGAGGAGTGAAACTAAAATAGTAGACAGGGATAAAGAAAACAAATAATAATATCACCACCACCAAGAAATGAAAAGTAGAGGAGAAAGAAAGGAGGAAGAGACAGAGAGAGAGAGAGAGAGAGAGAAACACTTGTATCTGGCTAAGGAATTTAGATGCAGGAAGCAATGACAATCAATTGGATTAGATCACAGGGGCAGTGACTTTATCTCATTAACCTTTTCTTTTTCTTCCTACAATATCTAACTAAAAGCTCTGAAAATGTTTGAATGAATATGAGAATTAATAATCAGAAATGAATTTTAGAAAGATTAGTTTTAAAAGGCTGTACACACGGATTATATTTTCAGGGAGATAATTTTTATACTACTATATATTCTATATAATACTTTCACTTTCTTAAAATTTTTCTAGGAGAAATTTATACTTTATGTCAGAACAGTAAATTGTTCAGTAAATTGCTTCTTGTCAGAGGATGGGTGTCCAAACTAGCATGCTTTTTGTTCATATTATTTCCCCTTTAGGTTTTGATCATATTCCAGTTCTTGTCAGTTGCAGAGTTGTAGTTCTTTTTATTTTTCTTATTGAAACAAAGTTAATTGTACATATCTGTGGGGTACAGAGTTGAATATAAATACTTGTGTGCAATATGTGACACTCAAATCAGGATAATTAGTATATCCAATATCATACAATATAATTGTTTTTTGTGGCACTTTACCAATTCCTCCATTACCTCCCTCTTCCTTTCCCATCTCTGGTAATGTCAATTCTGCTCTCTCCTTTTGAAAGTTCAATGGATTATTGTGCACTGGAGGCATGACACTACTTGACTTCAAACTATATTACAAAGCTATAGTAACCAAAACACCATGGTACTGGCATAAAAACACTCGGATGGATGGAACAGAATTGAATACCCAGAAATCAGTCCACATACTTATAGCCAACTGATCTTTGACAAAGGAACCAAGAACATACATTGGAGAAAAGACACCTTCTTCAATAAATGTTTCTGGGAAAATGGGACATCCATATGTAGAAGAATGAAACCAGACCCATACCTCTCACCACATACCAAAACTAACTCAAAATGGATTAAAGACTTAAATATAAGACCTAAAACTATAAAGCTCTTAAAAGAAAACATACAGGAAATACGTCAGGAAGTAGGACTAGGCAAAGACTTTATGAATATGACCCCAAAAGCACAGGCAACAAAAGGAAAAATAAAGAAACTGGATTATATAAAACTAAGAAGCTTCTGCACAGCAAAAGAAACGATCAGCAGAGTGAAAGACAAACTACAGAGTGGGAGAAAACATTTGCTGTGCATCTGACAAAGGATTAATATCTTGAGCATATAAGGAACTCAAACAACTTAACAGTAAAGAAAAAAAAAACAATTTAAAAATGGGCAAAGGAGCTGAATAGGCATTTCTCAAAGGAAGATATACAAATGGCCAACAGACACACACAAAAATGCTCATCACTCAGCATTAGGGAAATGCAAATCAAAACCACATTGAGATATCGTGTCTCCCAAGTTAGTCTGGCTATTATCAAAAAAGATGGAGATTAATCAATGCTGGCAAGGATGAAGAGAAAGGGGAAGCTTCCTACACTGTTGGTGGGACTGTAAATTGGTTCAGCCATTATAGAAAATGGTATGGAAGTTCCTCAAACAACTCCAGATAGAACTGCCATGTGATTCAGCAATTCCACTGCTGGGTATATACCCAAAGAAATGGAAATCATCATGTGAAAGGGACACCTGCACACCCACATTTATCACAACTCTGTTTACAATAGCCAAGAATTGGATCCAATCTGAATATCCATTGTCGGATGACTGGATAAGGAAAATGTGGTGTATTTATATAACAGAATACTACTCTGCCATAAAAAAAGAACGGAATCCTGTCACTCACAGTGACGCGGATAAACTTAGAGAATATCATGTTAAGTGAAATAAGCCAGGCACAGAAAGACAAATACTACATGACTTTACTCTAAGTAGAAGCTAAATAAACAAACAAAAAAAAATTTTTTTTAAAACAAAGATGTAGTTCTTCTTAAATCAGCCTTTTATACTGTTATTCACTCACAAGATATTTTTCATACAAAAAATAACTGGAGCCCTGTTATTCTCGGGCCTGTCCTATCAGCATGTGCTACTGAGGGTCTGCTGTCATTTCTGGTTCCTACCTCTCTAAATAAGGTTAAAATGAATACCAATCATCTTCATCCTGAATTACTTAAATAATGTCTGAGAAACTCCAGAGTTTTTACCTTTTCTTTATCTCTAACAGGTTACCTGACTGAATTTTTCCTGAGTTGTATTTCTACTTCTCTTGCCCTCTTCTTTTCCTAGCTGGAACTGGGGTACACAGTCCTTCTGGGTTCCCAACTCATCAGTGAGTTACTTCAGTGTTGTTCTAAGATGACCTAAAGTGCCTTGAGCCTTCAGTTTAAGTACGAATGCAAAAGTGATTCCTGTGCCTATTTTCTGATTATTATAGCTAAACGATACACAGAAAAATATCTTTATAAGGATGATTTATGCTTTTCAGGGCATTTTCTCCAATAACATGATATTTTGAATATTGAAATATTAACCAGTATTCTATTTGAGTTTAATGGAAATTGGACTATGTAATTTGTTCAACTAATTTTATTATTGCTTATCATTTTGACTAAAGTTTGTCTTATTCCAAAAGTATTTGCAACAATCAAAATTAAATATAAAAATAAAACAATTAGGAATAAAAATAGACTGAGGTAGTTTAAAGGAAGCAGAGAGGAAAGACTGTACTAGACACTCAAGATAGTAGGATTAATATAATTTATCACTGAATCTGGCTGTCAGTTTTCTGGCTGCTAAGTGAAAGGGAAAACATGTCACATTGCATACATTCTACTTCCTACAGTTATCTGCAGAAACAACATTTTCCTTAATTTAAGCACAAATAGAACTTCTTTGTCTAGCCTTATAAAAAGATCTTTTAGTAATGTAGAAGGTGATATTTCCTACTAAAATTTTATAACATTTTCAAATAATCCTCTCTTCACTGCCAGTGCAAATAGCTTACATTATCTATTTGTTTTGCACATTTTCATCTGGATAATAAAAATACCTCCGAGGAAAAAATGGAGGAGGGGTCCTTTAGGCTTGAACTGCCCTTTTTGATTATCTGAACAAAACGAATTAGAACCAAATCTATAAGGAAATGGAAATGGAAGCTGGTTGCCAAAGATATGGATTTCTAATATTTACAGTGTGAATTCTGTTATAAAATCATAGAAAAGTAGTGTGAAGGAGGAACATGGGATGAACGAAGCCAATCCCTTAATTCACAAGTAAAAATCCTGAGGCCCTGGGAAAATGTGGCCTCAGTTTATCCAGTGTTAGGTGTGCCAGTCTAGAGTCTAGACGACCTCACTTCTGTCTATCACAAGAGATTTCATGTTCTCTGTTTTAGTAGGCATCCACTAAGCTACCAATCCTAACCAACCCATTCTTTCTCCATCAGGAATAGAATTCAGGAATTGAAGCCAAGCTGAATATAGCCAGTAGAATCCAAAGTGTGCAACTGTGCTTAAAGTTAACATTACACATGTCTTTTATAACATTCTCACATTGAAAGTTCATAATGAACTTTTAGGAACAGTCCTAATTTAATCTAATATTGTGTTTTTGATAAAGGAGATTTATATAGTACGTAACTATAGATGATTCGATTTTCACAGGGTTGCAATACTTATTCCACATATCAGAACAAAATTATTTATCAAATTGTGTGCCTGATTCAAATTTAGAAACTATCATGACATATTTAGGTATCAGATAGGGTGGTATTTTATTCTAATTAATAAGAAGATATTTACACCAATATACAGGTTCTCCTGTGCTTCAACAGATTCAATTAGTCAAAAAAAAAAATTAGAAATTTCAAAGTGAGGTTTAAATGATTCCCTTCTCATATTTTCCCATTTTTCTTCTCATCCCCACCCCCCAACCTATTTCAGTACAAATTTTCTACAAAGCCTGTTTTTTGTAGAAGGAGCCTACAAAAACATTATAAACATTATAACTAACAAAATTATAAACATATATTACTTCACTATATCTGCTAAGCAACTGGAAATTAGCAAGTTCTGACATTCAGTTTCCTTATCACTTTTAAGTGCATTCTGTCTGCTTGGAGTATAGCAAATCTTGTTCTCCAGAAGGAAGGATGTAAGGGTTCCTTGTTTAGTTAAAAATGTGACACTGAGCAGCTGTTCCAAGAGAGCCCCCAAACCGAAATAGAGAAAGCTCTGTCCATTTGCCAGCATGTCTTTCTCCTCCTCTGCCTTGTTCCTGGGCTTGCTGACACACAGATGCTGGTGTTGGTTATTTAAGCCACTATCCAGAGGGATTATTAAAATCCTCTTGAGCCAAATCTTCAGGAAACAAATGGGTTTCATAAATGTATATTAATCTGTTTAGCTTCAGATAGTGAAAACATACTTCTCTGGTATGAATCATATGTGGCGTGTGAAACCCAAGCCCCTCCCTCAGGAATGTAACCAAAGACTCTGAGGTGTTGGAATGTGGCCTTGTTTTCAGGGTGCTTCATGGGAGGTATTCAAAATGCAAAAGAACAGATCCAAATTAGGGACAGTTTGATTTGGGACTGACAGCTTAATTCTGGTCTCTGTGCATCCTAAAAGTCAGGAGAAGGCACCTTGAATCTTCCCTAAATGAGTGGACCTGGTCATCCCATGGACAGTATTTTAAAGAAATGCCTCAGCAGGTGGTTGCTGAGTCACAGTAGGACTATGGGACAGATGTGCTTTTGTCCTTGGTCCTCTTTTGCTTAGGGGCTCACTGGGACCCCTGGTGACCACCATGCGCATCAGCACAGGGCAGGTAATTGGCTCACGAATACAGACTCAGGGCTTGCGCTAGTGGGTTCTTTGTATAGTCAGAGCCTTGACTTGAGAATCAATGATTCGCTTACTGAAGGCACAGGACATCATCAAACATAGTACAGCATTTCGGTGTTTGAAGAAGAGAATTTTGCACCATTCCTATGGAGACAGAACCACTAACGATATTCTTTTGGCACGCCACTGCATCAGAATATAAAATTCAGTGATGGCGCAGATGACTACCCCACACTCAGAGCACATTAACTGTATCTATTTATACAGAACCTACTTTGGATAATCAACAGTCTCTGGAAAGGCATAGGATAGAGTAAAAAGTCTCCTGAAAGGGGTGTCATTACAATCATATTTAGACCCTTTCTCTGCCAAAGCTAGCTGGTGACCTTGAGCTACTGACTTGACCTCTAAGAGCCTATTTCTTTTTGTGTAAATAGGAAAATAATTCCCTATCCTACAAACTTTACAAGATTACCCCTTCAAAGTAAATAGGTAACATGTGAATTACTTCACATATATTAAAGCTATAGGAATTGAAGGAATAAATTATACTTTAAACACAATGAAATAGTGTTGAAATTTTAGAAGTATAAAAACCAGAAATATATTAGCGATAAAAATGACATAACGAAATGTATATAAATGGAAACAAATTAGATTAGGTCTATGATATAGACCCATAAGAATGTTTTTAAATATGTATATTTTTGCTGACTTGAAACATGAAATTATGTAATTTTGAGTAAAATACTATAAGTCCTATGTATTTTCCACAAAGTTGCCACATATAATTGCTCACAGATCTTAAAGACTGGTTCACACAGGAATTTCTGGTTTACTACATCCTCATTTTCCCCTTCAGTCTATATATAGCCTCTGCATTCCATGAACCCTGGGGCAGCAAGATTTCCACTGATAAGACAGATACATTTGAGGCAGGATATAAATCAGACTGATCTTTACCTAGGATAAGCCCTAACAGAGAATCAACCTTTAGCCTTTTGGGCAATGACTAGATCCAGCTCACTCCATTTCCCTGTAAATGAATCCAAACTAATCAGAATGTATTCATTTCAGAGACTTGCTTGTGCTGGAATTAAACCAAATCTCTTCACTTTGGGGAATGTTCAATTGGTAAAGTTCAGGGAAGAGAACTTCAGTGTGCAGACCCCACACCAAGTGATTATACAAGTAAGACACGTACATCAATTCTGCCAACTGCAGTCATCCGCACGGGCTGTTGGGTTTCGTCACTCTGCTAAGTGCTGACTTCAGTTTCCATTTGTAAACTGAACTGCACCAAGTACACCCTTTCTGATACATTTGGAGTTGCTTCTACAGGTTCAAACATTTAGGGTCAGATGTGTTTTTTCAGGTGTAACCTATATGACTAGTGTCATTTTGTTTACTATTATTAGTGGCAGTAGACACAGCCCTGGTAGTAACGATAGCAGAAGCAGTCATGTTTACTCCAGCACCTACCAAATGCCAGGCATTGTGTGAGGAGCTTCACTTAAATTACTAACTATCTCATAAAAGTTTGGCAAGATTTATTTTATCACCCTCATTTTATTGAGGAGAAAACTGTCAGTTGAGTTGAGCCCACATTGCAAACTCCAAATCCTACTCTTTCTAACTCTTAAAACTGGCTGCAAAAGTAGTGGTGACTCCATGAATACTGAATTGGTCATAGAAAATATACCTGACTATCTTCCTTAGAGAAATGCCTGCTTAGCTCTTTTGCCCATTTTTTAATTGCGTTGCTTGTTTTTTTTCTTGTAAAGTTGTTTGAGTTCCTTATATATTCTGGATATTAGTCCTTTGTCGGATGTGTATTTTGCAAATATTTTCTCCCACTCTGTTGGTTGTCTTTTAGCTCTG
>NW_007740072.1:17733-20379 GCF_000696425.1 Galeopterus variegatus
ACACACACACTCTCACACACACAAAAACAAACAAACAAACAACAACAACAACAACAACAAAAACCGGGGGGCGGGGGGGAGAGGAAGATGTAACAACCACAATTTTTTTTGAAGTTCTTACAACAAGCAAATGGAGGGGACACACTTGGGTGGGAGGGGGGAGAGGGAGGAGGGAGGGAGGTTTTGGTGATGGGACATAATAATCAACTACATTGTATATTGACAAAATAAAAATAATAAAAAAAGAAAAAAAGAAAATATACCTGACTAGTGTGAATATAGGTAGATGATTCTAGAACTTTCCAGAGACCACCGAGGATCCTGCTCTCACGGCTTCTGCACCCTTCTTTGCCCTTTTGCATAATCTGAGGCTCTTTTACATTGTGTTTGTGTGTTGGCATTGAATGAGAAATTAATCTGATGTGTGGTGATTTGGTTGAGTCAAAATCTCAGCCCAAAACTAATGTAATGTAGCAAGCAAAGAACTGTATGGGTCTCTTTTGTGGGTTGTGTGTATAGTACCTAACTTCTTTCCAAAACAGCAGGAATCTAAAGGCTGCGCCAGTGCTCACCACGGCAGGAAGGCCCAGGCACTGATAATCCTGGGATTAAAAGACACTAAGGAAAAAAAGTCAGGGAGGACAGCTTCTTTCCAAAACAGCAGGAATCTAAAGGCTGCGCCTGTGCTCACCACGGCAGGAAGCCCCAGGCACTGATAATCCTGGGATTAAAAGACACTAAGGAAAAAAAGTCAGGGAGGACAGCTCTGCCTACCATATCTGGAGCTCATCACGACCTCTGCTCCCATTCACCTAGATAAAGACAGAAACTGGTGTGTTGGTGTGTGCTTTAAGATGCCCACAGTTTCTTAGGGGTTGACGGTTCCAACCATCAACAGTCATGTAGCCTCGGCCTTCTTTAGACAATGGTCAGAACAGAGTCAGGACAGAATGACATGATGGACGTCAAAGAGATAAATTTTCATCTGGACAAGGAAGCCAAGTCAGGAAAATAGGAGCCTTCTTGAGGACAAAGTGATAATTATCCAAAGGAAAAAGTTAATCTAGCCCTACTTCCTGCATGAGGAATTTAAGACATTATGCTTGATCTGCACCCTGCTTATCTTCCATTTCACTCTTTGTGAAATAACTCTGAGAATGGAAGAATAAGAGGAAAACTGGAATTAACCTCGGGTGCTGGCGAAGAAATTTATTGAAATGCCAAGCATTGTTGGAGACTTCTTCCTACACATAGCACTGATGGGACATTAAAGACTGGATGGACAACTTCAAAATCACACCTGATGGAAGGAGTGGTCTAGCTTTTTAGTGAGATATCAGTAAGATCCCAGACCACATGATCACCCTCACTTTAGGGGCAAAGGATGAATGCTGATGTGGGTTATTACTCTCACTGGGACAATTCTATTTGAATCCCTGTCACTGTGAGTTGTGGTGAAGCACAACTCAGGGTTATCAGTTGTTGAAACTGTAAAAAATAAAATTCCCTGATTCCAAGGCAGAAGCAAAGTCATTAAATTCATATTTACATTTGAGAAAACATGGTTCCCATTAGAAAATAAGTAAACAATGAGATGGTAACAAAACAAATGGAGATAAAAATTAGCTGGATTATGAACAAACCAAAAATTATTTAAAAGAGCAGTGATAAAGAAAGAATATTCTGAAAAAGAATAGGAGTGCACGTAATTTTAAAATGCATTATAAGGAGTCAAACTGCAAAGTCAAATTGACATTGCAGAAAACAAAGTCAGCAAATCAGAAAATAAAACATAGAAAACCTTCCGTTATGCAGAAGAAACTAAGAAATGGGGGGAAAAACAGAATATGAAAAAAAGAGGCAAACTGTAGAATTAAAACATGCAAATAATGCTCTTGAAAAAGAAATTGGAATGAATAGAATGGAAACAGTATTTAAAGGTCTAAGTATAAATAGTATATTAATAGTAGTAATAAGCTATGGTTAGTAAGATTGCTTTCTGGAATGGAGAATTATTTAACATTAGAGAAATAAAATACACTCATTTAACAATATTTTTAAATTTATAAAATTTATAAAATGTTATATTCACTATATAAACTAAGAATAGAAAGATACCTCTTAGAACTAATAAAACTAATGTTATTATTCTTATTTATTAAATTTATTATTTTTTTTAAGTTGTCATAAAATTATATGCATTTACCACATACAACACGACCTTTCGAAGTATATATACACTGTGGAATGACTTAATCTAGCTAGCTAACAAATGCATC
This sequence comes from Galeopterus variegatus, assembly GCF_000696425.1. Classification (NCBI taxonomy): domain Eukaryota; kingdom Metazoa; phylum Chordata; class Mammalia; order Dermoptera; family Cynocephalidae; genus Galeopterus; species Galeopterus variegatus. The sequence goes on from NW_007740072.1 coordinate 20,013, forward strand.
ACCTCATATAGTTATCATTTTTGTGATGAGAACACCTTACATCCACTCTCAGCATTTTTCAAGAATACAATATATCATTAACTCCAGTCACTATGTTGTACAATAGATCTCTTGAACTTACTTCGCCTATCTAACTGAAATTTTAGCAACCCCAGTCCCTGGTAAGTACCATTTTACTCTCTACTTCTCTGAGATCGACTTTTTTAGATTCTACATATGAGTGAGATCATGTGGCATTTGTTTTTCTTTGTGTGGTATTTGTTTTCTGTGCCCGGATTATTTCACTTAACATAATGTCCTCCAAGTCCATCATCCATGGTGTTGCAAATGACAGGATTTCTTTCTTTTTAATAGCAGAATAGTATTC
>NW_007740072.1:20878-22355 GCF_000696425.1 Galeopterus variegatus
TTAGCAACCCCAGTCCCTGGTAAGTACCATTTTACTCTCTACTTCTCTGAGATCGACTTTTCTAGATTCTACATATGAGTGAGATCATGTGGCATTTGTTTTTCTGTGTGTGGTATTTGTTTTCTGTGCCCGGATTATTTCACTTAACATAATGTCCTCCAAGTCCATCATCCATGGTGTTGCAAATGACAGGATTTCTTTCTTTTTAATAGCAGAATAGTATTCCATTGTGCATATGTGCATATACCATATTTTCTTTGACCATTCCTCTGTTGGCACATAGGTCGATTTCATACTGTGGCTACTGTGAATAGTGCTACAATAAACATAGGAGTGCAGATATTTCTTTGACATATTTATTTTATTTCCTTCGGATACATAACCAGTAGTGAGACTGTGGGATTCTATGATAGTTTATGTTTTAAACTTTTTGAGGAACCTCCGTACTGTTTTCCAAATGGCTGTATTAATCTACATTCCCTCCAACAGTGTGCAAGGGCTCCCTTTCCCGCACATCCTTCCCAACAAATGTTATCTTTTGTCTTTTTGTTGATAGCCATTCTAACAGGTGTGAGATGGTATCTCATTGTGGTTATGCTATTTATTGGCCATACCTAGGGCTTGGAATATTGAGAAACAGACACAGTAGAAAATGAGGGAGTGAGACATATGAAGGAATAACTCTGGTGTAGTCAATGTTCATGGCTTATGATTTGGATGTTTTTGACTCCAATGGTTGGTAATGAGCCATACTGTGTATCAGCAAGCTTATCCTGTAAGAGGACAGATAGTAAATATTTTTGCCTTTGTGGGGTCATACAGTCTGTATTGCAACTCCCAACTCTGTCACTGTAGTGCAAAAGAGCCATAGACATAAAAATAATGTGTTTATTTACAAAAATGGGCAATAGTACATTGGCCCACAAACTTAGTTTGCGGATTCCTGAGCTATATTGTGCTATGTGGCTGGCTTTTAAGATTTGTTAGTTGCTTGATGCACTTCTTTAGGTACTTCCTTCATTCTAACTTAATAACAATAGTAGTTAACATTCACTGCCTTACTCTATTCCAGAAAAGGGGCTACATGTTTTAGATAAATAATTNTTCATTCTAACTTAATAACAATAGTAGTTAACATTCACTGCCTTACTCTATTCCAGAAAAGGAGCTACATGTTTTAGATAAATAATTTAATAATTTAAAACTCATAGCAACCTTATGAACTGAGAATCTGAGGTATTCAATAAATTGTCTAAGGTGACCAGTACTGGTATCAACATGAGGATGTCATTTCATGTCCATGTGACTCCCCAGAGTGAGTTCTTAACCCCTGCCTACTTCATCTCTTTTTAGAATGTAGCATTTTAATCAATGACAAATATGAGATAGAGGTAAATTTGTCTCAGATGGAGGGATGCATAATTCCTAGCTAGATTTTCCTTAAACAGTCAGAATTTTCTTCAAAAGGAAGACAGAA
>NW_007740072.1:23199-29441 GCF_000696425.1 Galeopterus variegatus
AATATAATATTTCACTTCCTTCCTCCACTTTTTTTTTCTTTCCCTCACTTTTTGGATTCCCGTAAGTGTTTAATCTTGGTTTCAGTTATATATTAATTTCCAAAATCTATTTTTAACTCCTTAAATATAATATTTCACTTCCTTCCTCCACTTTTTTTTTCTTTCCCTCACTTTTTGGATTCCCATAAGTGTTTAATCTTGGTTTCAGTTATATATTAATTTCCAAAATCTATTTTTAACTCCTAAAATCTCTCACATAAACTATAAGTGCCTAAAATAACTTTATAATAATCACCTCAGGAGCATTTGGAAAGCACTACAAAATCTAAATAGAAGTTCACTTGGCGATGTGTAGTAAGATTGGTGCAATATCCAATTATACTCATAGATTTTGTCTGTCCTACTGAACATCATGAAAAGAAATGGTTAATTAAGAAAAAAAATAAAACATTAAAAAATGTTTTGAATTAAAATAGAAAATATTTTTACTAAATCAGGCTTTTTTCTGTCTTCTTCTTTTAGCAAGAAAGTTAAATTATTGGTTTAATCTTTTTATTTATTACCCAACTATGTTGGGTTGGGAAAAACCCAAATTTATTTTCCAAGTTCCATTAATTCTTAAATGTAAATGTCCTCAAGGGAAAGTGAAAACATATGAAATTTAATGAGGTTGCTCTTAAGTAATCAAAGCATTGCTTGCTAGAGCTGCTTGATGTTTTTTTAAAAAATCATCTATCTTTTCCTTATTAGCTTTCTCTCTTTCTCTCTCTCTCCTTTGCCAGAATGTTATGCTTTTTTTTAGTTATGTAAAAAATTTTCCATGAGAAGGGTGATTCTTAGATCTAATTTATTTTAGTGTGGGTTACGCATACCACAGACCAATCCAGATCTTTATATCCATACTTGTATAATTCAGTTTCCTTCCTGATCTTTCTTTCTTTGCTCTCTTTACCCACCTTTTGAGTTTTACTAACTTATTCACCTATCAGATTTTGGGCAGCAGAAAGATAAAAAGTCAAATCAGTTTCTTTTACCATTGGGTATATATATATATATATGTATATACATACATATATATATATGTATATATATATATGTATATATATTTAATTTAAATATTAATTGAGGACTGCCATGGGACAATTGTTATTAATTATATTCAATCAGCTCTTAATTATTTGTGTCAATGCCTTGCTTTTGTGAATGTTTGAGAGATTGCATAACTAGAACCCTTCAAGGTTTGACATTACTCTGTAATACAAGGTATGGTTCTAAATGAGGATGATAAATGAATTTAGGAAAAACCACCGGGAATGTAAAAAGCTATTTGTGGAGTGTTATCATCCACCCTTGTTTCTTCTGACAAAAGCAGCTACCAATTGTTTGCTGCAGTAGTACCAATTTGCACTAAAAATTATTTTTACTTGAATTTGCACATATATTAATCAGCAACAGATTTGAAAATGTGCTGGCTCAAGACCAGTCTCAAAATTTGCTCAATATTTACTTGATCTAAATTCATACAAGGTCAATTTTAAAATATCCAGGCAAATACAAAATGTAAAATGTACATATGTAATATTTTAAAAATTTTACTATGTTCTTTAAGTGGGTCATCACGTCTTCTTCTTCTTTCTGCATATCCTGCTTTCTCAGCTACTTTTTTTTCACTCTTTCCAGCCTTGTTGTCTCAGGTATAACAACATCCAAAAGGTATTTCTGAAACATGTTGCCAAAGAAAGATCTTTGGATAGATTCTCTGTGCCTTACTCCCATCTCTGGACATGTTTATTTTCCATAGAGGGGAGTAATATCAATGTTTTGCTGTTATTGTAATTCTTATTGCTGCTGCTTTAGTTCTTATTCTTTTCTCTTCATTTATGGTTCATTGTTTCCACAGAAAACAAACTCAGAATAAATCTGAGGAAAGCTTATTCTAAGGCTTTATTGTTGACAGAGAGGGTCTCAACCATAATATACTAGACATCTGGCATATAAATCATTATATCTGAGCTTAATTATAACTATACTTAAGGTGGTCATTTGTCTTCAGTTTAATCTTTCCAAATGAGAGGTGTGCATATCATATCTTTATTAAATCTCTGGATTCTTAGCAGTCTAATGAATACCATCAAGTTTTCTTTAAATTAAATGTCCTTCCATAAAGAATTTAAATATCCACAATTGCTGTAAAAGGAATTTTAATCTGTCATCTCTGAGAGAGGATCCTGAACTAATTTTCCTACTTTCCAAGCCATTATCAGTATTATTCTACAGCAAACAAAGTAAATTTTCTATCGGCTTAACCCAATTCTATTTGGGAAATGAAGGAACTAAAAACTACTCTATGTAGAAATTTATTTGTTTCAAAAATCTGGGAGATTTGCATGTTTCTTCTTAGTGACTCCATATCCTTGAGATATGTTGGAAACATTTCTGCCTACTATCCTAGGAATGGGTGTATTTAACCAGGTAAAGTTTACAATTGGGAGGCTCTGAGGCAGCAGTGCTGAGCTGGCACCCTCTGTGGGAATATGGCCAGGTGAGACCCTGACCCTGAGAGGCCTGCCCCACCAACCCTGAGGCCACAAGGCAGCAACAGGCAGCCAAGCATCAGCAACACTCCCTGCCACTGCTGCAGACACCAGGGTGGAGCTAGTGGACCATGACAGCCTCTGCCACAATGACTAAATACCAAAGGAGAGATACAAGAAATAGGAAAAAAAAAAGAAAGAAAGAAAGAAAGAAAGTACACCACCAAGGGAATAAAATAATTCCCAAATAACTAGATACTATAGAACAGAAAGTCCTTGAAATGACTGACAAGGAGTTCTGAGCAACAATTCTAAGGCAGCTAACTGAGATACAAAAAGACTCAGTTAGAAAACACAATGAAACGAGAAAAAGTACACATGACCTGAAAGAGGAAATGTATAAAGGAATTAATGCCCTGAAAAGAATGTAGCAAATCTTGTAGAGCTGAAGGATTCATTCAAGAAAATAAAAAACACAACAGAGAGCCTAAACAGAAGGCTACAACAAGCAGAAGAGAGAATTTCTGATCTTGAAGATGGCCTGTTCAAAATAACACAGGTGGGCCGAACCCTTGGCGCACTCGGGAGAGTGCGACGCTGGGAGCGCAGCAGCACTCCCGCCGTGGGTACAGATCCTATATAGGGATGACCGGTGTGCTCACAGCGTTCACTGGCTGAGCACGGTGCGGCCAGTCTCAAAAAGGACAAAAAAAAAGAAAAAAAAAAACAAAAACAAAAATAAATAAATAAATAAAGCAAAGAAAGAAAAAGAAAAGAGAATTTTAAAAATTGAAGAAAGTCTAAAAGAGATTACAGAAAACCTTAAGTGCTCAAATATCTGAATCATGAGTATTTCAGAAGGAGAGGAAAAAAGAAATGTCATTGAAAACATATTCAATGAAATAATAGCAGAAAATTTCCCAGGTATAGGGAGAGATACAGATCTTCAGATTCAGGAGGCTCAAAGATCCCCAAACGTATTCAACCCAAAAAGGTCCTTTCCAAACATGTTATAGTCAAATTGGCAAAACTCAAAGGCAAAGATCTATTACACTTAAAGAAAGAGATGGACACTAATACCATAATAGTAGGGGATCTGAATACCCCACTGTCAACACTGGACAGATCACCTAGAAAAAAAAAAATCAACAGAGAAACACAAGATTGAAACATGTTAGACCAATTGGACTTGGCAGATATATACAGAACATTTCATCCAACAACCTCAGATTATTCATTCTTCTCATCAGCACACAGAACATTCTCTAGGATAGACCACATGTTAGGTCACAAATCAAGTCTCAACAAATTCAAAACAATTGGAATTATTCCATGTGTTTTTTCAGACCACAATTGATTAAAACTAGAAATCTATAACAAATGAAACTCTGAAAACTATATGAATACATGGAAATTAAATTTTCTACTTAATGACATATGAGTCCAAGAAGAACTTAAACATGAAATGAAAAAATTTATTGAAACTAATGAAGATAAAGACACCTCATACCAAAACCTGTGGGATACTGCAAAAGCAGTACTAAGGGGGAAATTGATCACAATAAATGCTTACTTGAGAAGAATGGAAGGATGGGAAGTAAACAATTTAACATTTCACCTTAAAGAACTAGAAAAACAAAACAATCCAAACCCAAAATTAGTAGATGGAAAGAAATAATTAAGACCAGAGCAGAATTAAATGAAAGAGAAACCCAAAAAACAATACAAAAGAACAATGAAAGAAAAAGTTGGTGTTTTGAGAAGATAAATAAAATGGACAAGCCATTAGCAAGGCTAACTTAAAAAAGAAGAGAGAAGACACAAATAACAAAAATTTGGAGTGAAAAAGGTGATATTAAAACTGACAACTCAGAAATACAAGGAATCATTCGAGACTACTATAAACATCTATATGCCAAAAAATTTGAAAATCTGGAGGAAATGGATACATTTCTGGACACACACAAACTACCAGGACTGAGCCAAGAAGACATAGAAAACCTGAACAGACAATAACAATCAAAGAGAATAAAGTGGTAATCAGCAGTCTCCTAACAAAGAAAAGCCCAGGACTGATGGCTTCACTGCAGAATTCTACCAAACCTTTAAAGAAGAATTAATACCAAGTCTTTACAAACTCTTCCAAAAAATTGAAACAGAAGCCATTCTCCAAAACTCTTTCTAAGAGGCAAACATTATCCTGATACCAAAACCAGACAAAAATACAACAGAAAAAGAAAACTACAGGGGAATCTCCCTGATGAACATAGATGCAAAAATCCTCAATAAAATAATAGCTAACAAATACAGCAATGCATCCAAAAAATTGTACACCATGATCAAGTGGGATTCTTCCCAGGGATGCAAGGTTGGTTCAACAAACACAATTCAATAAATGTGATACATCATATCAGCACAATCAAAGACCAAAACTATATGATCATCTTTATAGATGCTGAAAAAGCATTTGACAAAATTCAACATTCATTCATGATAAAGACTCTCCATAAATTGGGTATAGAAGGATAGTATCTCCACACAATCAAGGCCATATATGACAAACTCACAGCCAATATCATCCTGAATGGGGAAAAGTTGAAAACCTTTCTCTTAAGAACAGGAACTAGACAAGGTTGCCCGCTCTTGCCACTCCTATTCAACATAGTGTTGGAAGTACTAGCCAGGGCAATCAGAGAAGAGAAGGAAATAAAGGGCATCCAGATTGGAAAAAATGAAGTCAAACTGTTCTTGTTTGCAGCTGATATGACCCTGTATATAGAACAGCCTAAAGACTCTACAAAAACTCTTAGAGTTGATAAATGATTTCAGCAAAGTTACAGGATACAAAATCAACATGCAAAAATCAGTAACATTTCTATAGTCCAACAATGAACTGGCAGAAAAAGGAATCAAGAAAGCTAGCACATTTATAATAGTCACCAAAAAGTAAGATACCTAGGAATAAAGTTAACCAAGGATGAGAAAAATATCTATGATGAGAACTACAAACCACTGTTGAGAGAAATTAAAGAGGACACAAGAAGATGGAAAGATATCCCATGCTCTTGGATTGGAAGAACTACCCAAAATGATCTACAGATTCAACACAATTCCCCATCAAAATACCAATGACATTCTTCTCAGAAATGGAAAAAACAACCCTAACATTCATATGGAACACCAAAAGATCATGAATAGCTAAAGCAATCCTGAGCAAAAATAAATAAATAAAGCAGGAGGCATAACACTATCTGACTTTACACTGTACCACAAAGCTATAGTAACCAAAACAGCATGGTACTGATATAAAAACAGACATACAGAATAATGGAACAGAACAGAGAATCCAGAAGTCAACCCATATACATACAGCCATCTGATCTTTGACAAAGGCACCAAGACTGCACACTGGGGAAGAGACTGCCTCTTCAGTAAATGATGTTGGGAAAACTGGACATTCATATGGAGGAGAATGAAATTAGACCTGTATCTCTCACCATATACCAAAATCAATTCAAAATGTATTAAAGAATTAAATATATGTCCTGAAATAATAAAACTCCTTAAAGAAAACATGGGAGAAACACTTCTGATGTAAGATTAGGCACAAAGTTTATGAATATGACCTCCAAACACAGGCAACCAATGGGAAAATAAACAAATGGGATTATATCAAACTAAAAAGCTTCTGCACAGCAAAAGAAACAA
>NW_007740072.1:31283-32225 GCF_000696425.1 Galeopterus variegatus
GGGATACCTGCACTCCCATGTTTATTGCAGCACTATTTACAATAGCCAAGAGTTGGAACCATCTCAAATGCCCATTATCAGATGAGTGAATAAGGAAACTGTGGTATATCTACACAATGGAATGCTACTTGGCTGTAAAAAAAAGAACGAAATACTACCATTTACAGCAGCATGGCTGGACTCCAAGAAAATTATGAATGAAATAAGCCAGGCACAGAAAGAGAAATACCATATGTTCTCAGTTATTTGTGGGAACTAAAAATGAATAAATTAATTAATAAATATACAAACAAATAATGGGGGGAAGCAGGGATGAAGACACAACGATTACAACAATTCCTTAAGCTTGTTAAGAAAAGTGAACAGATATGATGTTGATGGTGGGGAGGGAGTATAGGGAAGTGGGAAAGAGGAATTGGTACAAGGACACGAAAATCAACTACATTGCATATTGATAAATTAAAGTAATAATAATAAAATACTGGGGAAATTTTCATTGCTAAATGATGCTGGGGATGCACAAATTTAACATTTAAAAAGATATTTATCCTTTTTAATAGACAGTTTGTGATTTTACTGAGCTTGTTTTAAGTCAAAATCCAAAGATGAGNCTCATTTAGTGCTTCCACAGGAGGACCAGGTCATCTGCCTGCAGTTACACCAGTGAAAATGTCTATTCACATCCCATTTTGTTTTAAGCATGTAGATAAATCTTGGGTCAGAGCCAGAATGTAAAGTCCTTGTATGGATATCTATACTTTTATCCATAGCAAATCATTTTTTGTGGGGGAAGCATTGTCTTTTCTTTGTAGTCCTCTTCGAAATCACAAATAATCTATGCAACATAATGCTTCATTTTTCTGATAGTCTTAGGGGAAACAAATATAATATTTCACTTCCTTCCTCCACTTTTTTTTTCTTTCCCTCACTTTTTGGATTCCC